>NC_091162.1:51979798-52279798 GCF_040958095.1 Procambarus clarkii | reverse complement strand
AAAAACGCTCTAATCCAGCTGAAACGTCGATATATGCAATAAAAACAAAACTTCTCCCCTTTTCAATACCTTACTCAGTATTTCAGCGAGAAACAAATAGATGATTAAAAATGAGGTATTTAAGGTTAATTTCTAATCAATTACGTGTTTGCATCATTTTTATCGTATATTTAATGAATTAATACCAATAAACTGAAAATTCACAAAAACGTGGAAAAACGACAAAATATTGCCTAATTCGATGATATTTTGTTTAAATCACATAAAGGAAAAATGGGATGATAAACGTCAAAATATTACTAAATTCGATGATGTTTAATACGAAACAAAATGCAAGAAAACTTGCTTAAAATGCAATATTATGCACAATTCTGAGATACGAAGGTCAAATCACATATCGTGATACTACATGAAATAGTATCGAAATATTGGTAAAAACAAATATATTTACGTAATATCAAACTACATGAAAAACGTTAAAAAAGTCACTATTTAACCATATTTGAGGATTTTAACTTCAAATTATGGAGCGAGGTTTCGTATTATTTAGCTCCAAGAAAAGACATATGACAATGTTGTTTCCAATACAAATGATAAAAATCAATGTGTTTTCATTAGAATTAACTAAAATGTTCCTGATTTTCCGTTTATTATGAGGATTTTAACTTCAAATCATAGAGCGAGGTTTCGTATTATTTAGATCCAAGAAAAGACATATGACAATGTTGTTTCCAATACAAATTATAAAAATCAATGTGTTTTCATTAGAATTTACTAAAATGTTCCTGATTTTCCGTTTATATTACCGATGGAAGATGTCGATAAAACCGCTCTATTCCGGCTGAAACGTCGATATATGCAATAAAAACAGAACTTCTCCCCTTTTCAATCTCTTACTCAGTATTTTAACGAGAAACAAATAGTTGATTGAAAATGAAGTTTTTAAGGTTATTATCTAATCAATTATGTGTTTGCATCATTTTTACGTATATATAGTGAATTAATACCCATAAACTGAAAATTCACAAAAACGTGGAAAAACGGCAAAATATTGCCTAATTCGATGATATTTTGTTTAAATCACATTGAGAAAAAGGGGATGATAATCGTCAAAATATTGCTAAATTCGATGATTTTTCGTACGAAACAAAATGCAAGAAAACTTGCTTAAAATGATATATTATGCGACATTCTGAGATTTGAAGGCCAAATCACATATCGTGATACTACATGAAATAGTATCGAAATATTGGTAAAAATGAATATATTTACGTAATATCAAACTACATGGAAAACGTGAAAAAAGTCACTATTTTACCATATATGAGGATTTTAACTTCAAATCATAGAGCGAGGTTTCGTATTATTTAGATCCAAGAAAAGACATATGACAATGTTGTTTCCAATACAAATTATAAAAATCAATGTGTTTTCATTAGAATTTACTAAAATGTTCCTGATTTTCCGTTTATATTACCGATGGAAGATGTCGATAAAACCGCTCTATTCCGGCTGAAACGTCGATATATGCAATATAAACAGAACTTCTCCCCTTTTCAATCTCTTACTCAGTATTTTAACGAGAAACAAATAGTTGATTGAAAATGAAGTTTTTAAGGTTATTATCTAATCAATTATGTGTTTGCATCATTTTTACGTATATATAGTGAATTAATACCCATAAACTGAAAATTCACAAAAACGTGGAAAAACGGCAAAATATTGCCTAATTCGATGATATTTTGTTTAAATCCCATTGAGAAAAAGGGGATGATAAACGTCAAAATATTACTAAATTCGATGATGCTTAGTACGAAACAAAATGCAAGAAATCTTGCTTAAAATGCAATATTAGGCGAAATTCTGAGATTTGAAGGCCAAATCATATATCGTGATACTACATGAAATTGTCTCGTAATATTGGTAAAAATTAATATATTTACGTAATATCAAACTACATGAAAAACGTGAAAAAAGTCACTATTTTACCATATTTGAGTATTTTAACTTCAAATCATAGAGCGAGGTTTCGTATTATTTAGATCCAAGAAAAGACATATGACAATGTTGTTTCCAATACAAATGATAAAAACCAATGTGTTTTCATTAGAATTAACTAAAATGTTCTTGATTTTCGGTTTATATTACCGATGGAAGATGTACACGAAAACCGCTCTATTCCGGCTGAAACGTCGATAATATGCAATAAAAACAGAACTTCTGCCCTTTTCAATATCTTACTCAGTATTTTAACTAGAAACAAATAGTTGATTGAAAATGAAGTATTTAAGATTATTATCCAATTAATTATGTGTTTGCATCATTTTTATCGTATATATAATGAATTAATAACAATAAACTGAAAATTCACAAAAACGTGGAAAAACGGCCAAATATTGCCTATTTCGATATTTTGTTTAAATCACATAAAGGAAAAGGGGATGATAAACGTCAAAATATTGCTAAATTCGATGATTTTTCGTACGAAACAAAATGCAAGACAACTTGCTTAAAATGCAATATTATTCGAAATTCTGATATTTGAATGCCAAATCACATATCGTGATAATACATGAAATAGTATCAAAATATTTGTAAAAAATGAATATATTTACATAATATCAAACTATATGAAGAACGTGAAAAAGTCACTATTTAACCATATTCGAGGATTTTAACTTCAAATCATAGAGCGAGGTTTCGTATTATTTAGATCCAAGAAAAGACATGACAATGTTGTTTCCAATACAAATGATAAAAATCAATGTGTTTTTATTACAATTAACTAAAATGTTCCTGATTTTCCGTTTATATTACGGATGGAAGATTTACACGTAAAAACGCTCTAATCCAGCTGAAACGTCGATATATGCAATAAAAACAAAACTTCTCCCCTTTTCAATACCTTACTCAGTATTTCAGCGAGAAACAAATAGATGATTAAAAATGAGGTATTTAAGGTTAATTTCTAATCAATTACGTGTTTGCATCATTTTTATCGTATATTTAATGAATTAATACCAATAAACTGAAAATTCACAAAAACGTGGAAAAACGACAAAATATTGCCTAATTCGATGATATTTTGTTTAAATCACATAAAGGAAAAATGGGATGATAAACGTCAAAATATTACTAAATTCGATGATGTTTAATACGAAACAAAATGCAAGAAAACTTGCTTAAAATGCAATATTATGCACAATTCTGAGATATGAAGGCCAAATCACATATCGTGATACTACATGAAATAGTATCGAAATATTGGTAAAAACAAATATATTTACGTAATATCAAACTACATGAAAAACGTTAAAAAAGTCACTATTTAACCATATTTGAGGATTTTAACTTCAAATTATGGAGCGAGGTTTCGTATTATTTAGCTCCAAGAAAAGACATATGACAATGTTGTTTCCAATACAAATGATAAAAATCAATGTGTTATCATTAGAATTAACTAAAATGTTCCTTATTTTCCGTTTATTATGAGGATTTTAACTTCAAATCATAGAGCGAGGTTTCGTATTATTTAGATCCAAGAAAAGACATATGACAATGTTGTTTCCAATACAAATTATAAAAATCAATGTGTTTTCATTAGAATTTACTAAAATGTTCCTGATTTTCCGTTTATATTACCGATGGAAGATGTCGATAAAACCGCTCTATTCCGGCTGAAACGTCGATATATGCAATAAAAACAGAACTTCTCCCCTTTTCAATCTCTTACTCAGTATTTTAACGAGAAACAAATAGTTGATTGAAAATGAAGTTTTTAAGGTTATTATCTAATCAATTATGTGTTTGCATCATTTTTACGTATATATAGTGAATTAATACCCATAAACTGAAAATTCACAAAAACGTGGAAAAACGGCAAAATATTGCCTAATTCGATGATATTTTGTTTAAATCACATTGAGAAAAAGGGGATGATAATCGTCAAAATATTGCTAAATTCGATGATTTTTCGTACGAAACAAAATGCAAGAAAACTTGCTTAAAATGATATATTATGCGACATTCTGAGATTTGAAGGCCAAATCACATATCGTGATACTACATGAAATAGTATCGAAATATTGGTAAAAATGAATATATTTACGTAATATCAAACTACATGGAAAACGTGAAAAAAGTCACTATTTTACCATATATGAGGATTTTAACTTCAAATCATAGAGCGAGGTTTCGTATTATTTAGATCCAAGAAAAGACATATGACAATGTTGTTTCCAATACAAATTATAAAAATCAATGTGTTTTCATTAGAATTTACTAAAATGTTCCTGATTTTCCGTTTATATTACCGATGGAAGATGTCGATAAAACCGCTCTATTCCGGCTGAAACGTCGATATATGCAATATAAACAGAACTTCTCCCCTTTTCAATCTCTTACTCAGTATTTTAACGAGAAACAAATAGTTGATTGAAAATGAAGTTTTTAAGGTTATTATCTAATCAATTATGTGTTTGCATCATTTTTACGTATATATAGTGAATTAATACCCATAAACTGAAAATTCACAAAAACGTGGAAAAACGGCAAAATATTGCCTAATTCGATGATATTTTGTTTAAATCCCATTGAGAAAAAGGGGATGATAAACGTCAAAATATTACTAAATTCGATGATGCTTAGTACGAAACAAAATGCAAGAAATCTTGCTTAAAATGCAATATTAGGCGAAATTCTGAGATTTGAAGGCCAAATCATATATCGTGATACTACATGAAATTGTCTCGTAATATTGGTAAAAATTAATATATTTACGTAATATCAAACTACATGAAAAACGTGAAAAAAGTCACTATTTTACCATATTTGAGTATTTTAACTTCAAATCATAGAGCGAGGTTTCGTATTATTTAGATCCAAGAAAAGACATATGACAATGTTGTTTCCAATACAAATGATAAAAACCAATGTGTTTTCATTAGAATTAACTAAAATGTTCTTGATTTTCGGTTTATATTACCGATGGAAGATGTACACGAAAACCGCTCTATTCCGGCTGAAACGTCGATAATATGCAATAAAAACAGAACTTCTGCCCTTTTCAATATCTTACTCAGTATTTTAACTAGAAACAAATAGTTGATTGAAAATGAAGTATTTAAGATTATTATCCAATTAATTATGTGTTTGCATCATTTTTATCGTATATATAATGAATTAATAACAATAAACTGAAAATTCACAAAAACGTGGAAAAACGGCCAAATATTGCCTATTTCGATATTTTGTTTAAATCACATAAAGGAAAAGGGGATGATAAACGTCAAAATATTGCTAAATTCGATGATTTTTCGTACGAAACAAAATGCAAGACAACTTGCTTAAAATGCAATATTATTCGAAATTCTGATATTTGAATGCCAAATCACATATCGTGATAATACATGAAATAGTATCAAAATATTTGTAAAAAATGAATATATTTACATAATATCAAACTATATGAAGAACGTGAAAAAGTCACTATTTAACCATATTCGAGGATTTTAACTTCAAATCATAGAGCGAGGTTTCGTATTATTTAGATCCAAGAAAAGACATGACAATGTTGTTTCCAATACAAATGATAAAAATCAATGTGTTTTTATTACAATTAACTAAAATGTTCCTGATTTTCCGTTTATATTACGGATGGAAGATTTACACGTAAAAACGCTCTAATCCAGCTGAAACGTCGATATATGCAATAAAAACAAAACTTCTCCCCTTTTCAATACCTTACTCAGTATTTCAGCGAGAAACAAATAGATGATTAAAAATGAGGTATTTAAGGTTAATTTCTAATCAATTACGTGTTTGCATCATTTTTATCGTATATTTAATGAATTAATACCAATAAACTGAAAATTCACAAAAACGTGGAAAAACGACAAAATATTGCCTAATTCGATGATATTTTGTTTAAATCACATAAAGGAAAAATGGGATGATAAACGTCAAAATATTACTAAATTCGATGATGTTTAATACGAAACAAAATGCAAGAAAACTTGCTTAAAATGCAATATTATGCACAATTCTGAGATATGAAGGCCAAATCACATATCGTGATACTACATGAAATAGTATCGAAATATTGGTAAAAACAAATATATTTACGTAATATCAAACTACATGAAAAACGTTAAAAAAGTCACTATTTAACCATATTTGAGGATTTTAACTTCAAATTATGGAGCGAGGTTTCGTATTATTTAGCTCCAAGAAAAGACATATGACAATGTTGTTTCCAATACAAATGATAAAAATCAATGTGTTATCATTAGAATTAACTAAAATGTTCCTGATTTTCCGTTTATTATGAGGATTTTAACTTCAAATCATAGAGCGAGGTTTCGTATTATTTAGATCCAAGAAAAGACATATGACAATGTTGTTTCCAATACAAATTATAAAAATCAATGTGTTTTCATTAGAATTTACTAAAATGTTCCTGATTTTCCGTTTATATTACCGATGGAAGATGTCGATAAAACCGCTCTATTCCGGCTGAAACGTCGATATATGCAATAAAAACAGAACTTCTCCCCTTTTCAATCTCTTACTCAGTATTTTAACGAGAAACAAATAGTTGATTGAAAATGAAGTTTTTAAGGTTATTATCTAATCAATTATGTGTTTGCATCATTTTTACGTATATATAGTGAATTAATACCCATAAACTGAAAATTCACAAAAACGTGGAAAAACGGCAAAATATTGCCTAATTCGATGATATTTTGTTTAAATCACATTGAGAAAAAGGGGATGATAATCGTCAAAATATTGCTAAATTCGATGATTTTTCGTACGAAACAAAATGCAAGAAAACTTGCTTAAAATGATATATTATGCGACATTCTGAGATTTGAAGGCCAAATCACATATCGTGATACTACATGAAATAGTATCGAAATATTGGTAAAAATGAATATATTTACGTAATATCAAACTACATGGAAAACGTGAAAAAAGTCACTATTTTACCATATATGAGGATTTTAACTTCAAATCATAGAGCGAGGTTTCGTATTATTTAGATCCAAGAAAAGACATATGACAATGTTGTTTCCAATACAAATGATAAAAATCAATGTGTTTTCATTAGAATTTACTAAAATGTTCCTGATTTTCCGTTTATATTACCGATGGAAGATGTCGGTAAAACCTCTCTATTCCGGCTGAAACGTCGATATATGCAATAAAAACAGAACTTCTCCCCTTTTCAATCTCTTACTCAGTATTTTAACGAGAAACAAATAGTTGATTGAAAATGAAGTTTTTAAGGTTATTATCTAATCAATTATGTGTTTGCATCATTTTTACGTATATATAGTGAATTAATACCCATAAACTGAAAATTCACAAAAACGTGGAAAAACGGCAAAATATTGCCTAATTCGATGATATTTTGTTTAAATCCCATTGAGAAAAAGGGGATGATAATCGTCAAAATATTGCTAAATTCGATGATTTTTCGTACGAAACAAAATGCAAGAAAACTTGCTTAAAATGCTATATTATGCGACATTCTGAGATTTGAAGGCCAAATCACATATCGTGATACTACATGAAATAGTATCGAAATATTGGTAAAAATGAATATATTTACGTAATATCAAACTACATGGAAAACGTGAAAAAAGTCACTATTTTACCATATATGAGGATTTTAACTTCAAATCATAGAGCGAGGTTTCGTATTATTTAGATCCAAGAAAAGACATATGACAATGTTGTTTCCAATACAAATGATAAAAATCAATGTGTTTTCATTAGAATTAACTAAAATGTTCCTGATTTTCCGTTTATATTACCGATGGAAGATGTACACGTAAAACCGCTCTATTCCGGCTTAAACGTCGATATATGCAATAAAAACAGAACTTCTCCCCTTTTCAATCTCTTACTCAGTATTTTAACGAGAAACAAATAGTCGATTGAAAATGAAGTTTTTAAGGTTATTATCTAATCAATTATGTATTTGCATCATTTTTCGTATATATAGTGAATTAATACCCATAAACTGAAAATTCACAAAAACGTGGAAAAACGGCAAAATATTGCCTAATTCGATGATATTTTGTTTAAATCACATAGAGGAAAAGGGGATGATAAACGTCAAAATATTGCTAAATTCGATGATTTTTCGTACGAAACAAAATGCAAGAAAACTCGCTTAAAATGCTTTATTATGCGACATTCTGAGATTTGAAGGCCAAATCACATATCGTGATACTACATGAAGTAGTATCGAAATATTGGTAAAAACGAATATATTTACGTAAAATCACACTACATGGAAAACGTGAAAAAAGTCACTATTTTACCATATATGAGGATTTTAACTTCAAATCATAGAGCGAGGTTTCGTATTATTTAGATCCAAGAAAAGACATTTGACAATGTTGTTTCCAATACAAATGATGAAAATCAATGTGTTTTCATTAGAATTAACTAAAATGTTCCTGATTTTCCGTTTATATTTCCGATGGAAGATGTACACGAAAACCGCTCTATTCCAGCTGAAACGTCGATATATGCAATAAAAACAGAACTTCTCCCCTTCTCAATATCTTACTCAGTATTTTAACGAGAAACAAATAGATGATTGAAAGTGAAGTAATTAAGGTTAATTTCTAATCAATTATGTGTTTGCATCATTTATATTGAATAATTAATTAATTAATAACAATAAACTGAAAATTCACAAAAACGTGGAAAAACGGCTAAATATTGCCTAATTCGATGATATTTTGTTTAAATCACATAAAGGAAAAGGGGATGATAAACGTCAAAATATTGCTAAATTCGATGATTTTTCGTACGAAACAAAATGCAGGAAAACTTGCTTAAAATGCTATATTATGCGACATTCTGAGATTTGAAGGCCAAATCACATATCGTGATACTACATGAAATAGTATCGAAATATTGGTAAAAATGAATATATTTACGTAATATCAAGCTAAATGGAAAACGTGAAAAAAGTCACTATTTTACCATATATGAGGATTTTATTTTCAAATCATAGAGCGAGGTTTCGTATTATTTAGATCCAAGAAAAGACATATGACAATGTTGTTTCCAATACAAATGATAAAAATCAATGTGTTTTCATTAGAATTTACTAAAATGTTCCTGATTTTCCGTTTATATTACCGATGGAAGATGTCGGTAAAACCGCTCTATTCCGGCTGAAACGTCGATATATGCAATAAAAACAGAACTTCTCCCCTTTTCAATCTCTTACTCAGAATTTTAACGAGAATCAAATAGTTGATTGAAAATGAAGTTTTTAAGGTTATTATATAATCAATTATGTGTTTGCATCATTTTTACGTATATATTGTGAATTAATACCCATAAACTGAAAATTCTCAAAAACGTGGAAAACGGCAAAATATTGCCTAATTCGATGATATTTTGTTTAAATCACATTGAGAAAAAGGGGATGATAATCTTCAAAATATTGCTAAATTCGATGATTTTTCGTACGAAACAAAATGCAAGAAAACTTGCTTAAAATGCTATATTATGCGACATTCTGAGATTTGAAGGCCAAATCACATATCGTGATACTACATGAAATAGTATCGAAATATTGGTAAAAAGGAATATATTTACGTAATATCAAAGTACATGGAAAACGTGAAAAATTCACAATTTTACCACATATGAGGATTTTAACTTCAAATCATAGAGCGAGGTTTCGTATTATTTAGATCCAAGAAAAGACATATGACAATGTTGTTTCCAATACAAATAATAAAAATCAATGTGTTTTCATTAGAATTTACTAAAATGTTCCTGATTTTCCGTTTATATTACCGATGGAAGATGTACACGTAAAACCGCTCTATTCCGGCTGAATCGTCGATATATGCAATAAAAACAGAACTTCTCCCCTTTTTAATCTCTTACTCAGTATTTTAACGAGAAACAGATAGTCGATTGAAAATGAAGTTTTTAAGGTTATTATCTAATCAATTATGTATTTGCATCATTTTTACGTATATATAGTGAATTAATACCCATAAACTGAAAATTCACAAAAACGTGGAAAAACGGCAAAATATTGCCTAATTCGATGATATTTTGTTTAAATCACATAGAGGAAAAGGGGATGATAAACGTCAAAATATTGCTAAATTCGATGATTTTTCGTACGAAACAAAATGCAAGAAAACTCGCTTAAAATGCTTTATTATGCGACATTCTGAGATTTGAAGGCCAAATCACATACCGTGATACTACATGAAGTAGTATCGAAATATTGGTAAAAACGAATATATTTACGTAAAATCACACTACATGGAAAACGTGAAAAAAGTCACTATTTTACCATATATGAGGATTTTAACTTCAAATCATAGAGCGAGGTTTCGAATTATTTAGATCCAAGAAAAGACATATGACAATGTTGCTTCCAATACAAATTATAAAAATCAATGTGTTTTCATTAGAATTTACTAAAATGTTCCTGATTTTCCGTTTATATTACCGATGGAAGATGTCGGTAAATCCGCTCTATTCCCGCTGAAACGTCGATATATGCAATAAAAACAGAACTTCTCCCCTTTTCAATCTCTTACTCAGTATTTTAACGAGAAACAAATAGTCGATTGAAAATGAAGTTTTTAAGGTTATTATCTAATCAATTATGTGTTTGCATCATTTTTATGTATATATAGTGAATTAATACCCATAAACTGAAAATGAACAAAAACGTGGAAAAACGGCAAAATATTGCCTAATTCGATGATATTTTGTTTAAATCACATAGAGGAAAAGGGGATGATAATCGTCAAAATATTGCTAAATTCAATGATTTTTCGTACGAAACAAAATGCAAGAAAACTCGCTTAAAATGCTTTATTATGCGTCTTTCTGAGATTTGAAGGCCAAATCACATATCGTGATACTACATGAAGTAGTATCGAAATATTGGTAAAAACGAATATATTTACATAAAATCACACTACATGGAAAACGTGAAAAAAGTCACTATTTTACCATATATGAGGATTTTAACTTCAAATCATAGAGCGTGGTTTCGTATTATTTAGATCGAAGAAAAGACATATGACAATGTTGTTTCCAATACAAATGATGAAAATCAATGTGTTTTCATTAGAATTAACTAAAATGTTCCTGATTTTCCGTTTATATTACCGATGGAAGATGTCGATAAAACCGCTCTATTCCGGCTGAAACGTCGATATATGCAATATAAACAGAACTTCTCCCCTTTTCAATCTCTTACTCAGTATTTTAACGAGAAACAAATAGTTGATTGAAAATGAAGTTTTTAAGGTTATTATGTAATCAATTATGTGTTTGCATCATTTTTACGTATATATAGTGAATTAATACCCATAAACTGAAAATTCACAAAAACGTGGAAAAACGGCAAAATATTGCCTAATTCGATGATATTTTGTTTAAATCACATTGAGAAAAAGGGGATGATAATCGTCAAAATATTGCTAAATTCGATGATTTTTCGTACGAAACAAAATGCAAGAAAACGCTTAAAATGATATATTATGCGACATTCTGAGATTTGAAGGCCAAATCACATATCGTGATACTACATGAAATAGTATCGAAATATTGGTAAAAATGAATATATTTACGTAATATCAAACTACATGGAAAACGTGAAAAAAGTCACTATTTTACCATATATGAGGATTTTAACTTCAAATCATAGAGCGAGGTTTCGTATTATTTAGATCCAAGAAAAGACATATGACAATGTTGTTTCCAATACAAATTATAAAAATCAATGTGTTTTCATTAGAATTTACTAAAATGTTCATGATTTTCCGTTTATATTACCGATGGAAGATGTCGATAAAACCGCTCTATTCCGGCTGAAACGTCGATATATGCAATAAAAACAGAACTTCTCCCCTTTTCAATCTCTTACTCAGTATTTTAACAAGAAACAAATTGTTGATTGAAAATGAAGTTTTTAAGGTTATTATCTAATCAATTATGTGTTTGCATCATTTTTACGTATATATAGTGAATTAATACCCATAAACTGAAAATTCACAAAAACGTGGAAAAACGGCAAAATATTGCCTAATTCGATGATATTTTGTTTAAATCACATTGAGAAAAAGGGGATGATAATCGTCAAAATATTGCTAAATTCGATGATTTTTCGTACGAAACAAAATGCAAGAAAACTTGCTTAAAATGATATATTATGCGACATTCTGAGATTTGAAGGCCAAATCACATATCGTGATACTACATGAAATAGTATCGAAATATTGGTAAAAATGAATATATTTACGTAATATCAAACTACATGGAAAACGTGAAAAAAGTCACTATTTTACCATATATGAGGATTTTAACTTCAAATCATAGAGCGAGGTTTCGTATTATTTAGATCCAAGAAAAGACATATGACAATGTTGTTTCCAATACAATTGATAAAAATCAATGTGTTTTCATTAGAATTTACTAAAATGTTCCTGATTTTCCGTTTATATTACCGATGGAAGATGTACACGTAAAACCGCTCTATTCCGGCTGAAACGTCGATATATGCAATAAAAATAGAACTTCTCCCCTTTTTAATCTCTTACTCAGTATTTTAACGAGAAACAAATAGTCGATTGAAAATGAAGTTTTTAAGGTTATTATCTAATCAATTATGTATTTGCATCATTTTTACGTATATATAGTGAATTAATACCCATAAACTGAAAATTCACAAAAACGTGGAAAAACGGCAAAATATTGCCTAATTCGATGATATTTTGTTTAAATCACATTGAGGAAAAGGGGATGATAAACGTCAAAATATTTCTAAATTCGATTATTTTTCGTACGAAACAAAATGCAAGAAAACTCGCTTAAAATGCTTTATTATGCGACATTCTGAGATTTCAAGGCCAAATCACATACCGTGATACTACATGAAGTAGTATGGAAATATTGGTAAAAACGAATATATTTACGTAAAATCACACTACATGGAAAACGTGAAAAAAGTCACTATTTTACCATATATGAGGATTTTAACTTCAAATCATAGAGCGAGGTTTCGTATTATTTAGATCCAAGAAAAGACATATGACAATGTTGTTTCCAATACAAATTATAAAAATCAATGTGTTTTCATTAGAATTTACTAAAATGTTCCTGATTTTCCGTTTATATTACCGATGGAAGATGTCGGTAAAACCGCTCTATTCCGGCTGAAACGTCGATATATGCAATAAAAACAGAACTTCTCCCCTTTTCAATCTCTTACTCAGTATTTTAACGAGAAACAAATAGTTGATTGAAAATGAAGTTTTTAAGGTTATTATCTAATCAATTATGTGTTTGCATCATTTTTACGTATATATAGTGAATTAATACCCATAAACTGAAAATTCACAAAAACGTGGAAAAACGGCAAAATATTGCCTAATTCGATGATATTTTGTTTAAATCCCATTGAGAAAAAGGGGATGATAATCGTCAAAATATTGCTAAATTCGATGATTTTTCGTACGAAACAAAATGCAAGAAAACTTGCTTAAAATGCTATATTATGCGACATTCTGAGATTTGAAGGCCAAATCACATATCGTGATACTACATGAAATAGTATCGAAATATTGGTAAAAATGAATATATTTACGTAATATCAAACTACATGGAAAACGTGAAAAAAGTCACTATTTTACCATATATGAGGATTTTAACTTCAAATCATAGTGCGAGGTTTCGTATTATTTAGATCCAAGAAAAGACATATGACAATGTTGTTTCCAATACAAATGATAAAAATCAATGTGTTTTCATTAGAATTAACTAAAATGTTCCTGATTTTCCGTTTATATTACCGATGGAAGATGTACACGTAAAACCGCTCTATTCCGGCTTAAACGTCGATATATGCAATAAAAACAGAACTTCTCCCCTTTTCAATCTCTTACTCAGTATTTTAACGAGAAACAGATAGTCGATTGAAAATGAAGTTTTTAAGGTTATTATCTAATCAATTATGTGTTTGCATCATTTTTACGTATATATAGTGAATTAATACCCATAAACTGAAAATGAACAAAAACGTGGAAAAACGGCAAAATATTGCCTAATTCGATGATATTTTGTTTAAATCACATAGAGGAAAAGGGGATGATAATCGTCAAAATATTGCTAAATTCAATGATTTTTCGTACGAAACAAAATGCAAGAAAACTCGCTTAAAATGCTTTATTATGCGTCTTTCTGAGATTTGAAGGCCAAATCACATATCGTGATACTACATGAAGTAGTATCGAAATATTGGTAAAAACGAATATATTTACGTAAAATCACACTACATGGAAAACGTGAAAAAAGTCACTATTTTACCATATATGAGGATTTTAACTTCAAATCATAGAGCGTGGTTTCGTATTATTTAGATCCAAGAAAAGACATATGACAATGTTGTTTCCAATACAAATGATGAAACTCAATGTGTTTTCATTAGAATTAACTAAAATGTTCCTGATTTTCCGTTTATATTACCGATGGAAGATGTACACGAAAACCGCTCTATTCCAGCTGAAACGTCGATATATGCAATAAAAACAGAACTTCTGCCCTTTTCAATATCTTACTCAGTATTTTAACGAGAAACAAATAGATGATTGAAAGTGAAATAATTAAGGTTAATTTCTAATCAATTATGTGTTTGCATCATTTATATTGAATAATTAATTAATTAATAACAATAAACTAAAAATTCACAAAAACGTGGAAAAACGGCAAAATATTGTCTAATTCGATGATATTTTGTTTAAATCACATGGAGAAAAAGGGGATGATAATCGTCAAAATATTGCTAAATTCGATGATTTTTCGTACGAAACAAAATGCAAGAAAACTTGCTTAAAATGCTATATTATGCGACATACTGAGATTTGAAGGGCAAATCACATATCGTGATACTACATGAAATAGTATCGAAATATTGGTAAAAATGAATATATTTACGTAATATCAAACTACATGGAAAACGTGAAAAAAGTCACTATTTTACCATATATGAGGATTTTATTTTCAAATCATAGAGCGAGGTTTCGTATTATTTAGATCCAAGAAAAGACATATGACAATGTTGTTTCCAATACAAATGATAAAAATCAATGTGTTTTCATTAGAATTTACTAAAATGTTCCTGATTTTCCGTTTATATTACCGATGGAAGATGTCGGTAAAACCGCTCTATTCCGGCTGAAACGTCGATATATGCAATAAAAACAGAACTTCTCCCCTTTTCAATCTCTTACTCAGTATTTTAACGAGAAACAAATAGTTGATTGAAAATGAAGTTTTTAAGGTTATTATCTAATCAATTATGTGTTTGCATCATTTTTACGTATATAGAGTGAATTAATACCCATAAACTGAAAATTCACAAAAACCTGGAAAAACGGCAAAATATTGCCTAATTCGATGATATTTTGTTTAAATCACATAGAGGAAAAGGGGATGATAAATTTCAAAATATTGCTAAATTCGATGATTTTTCGTACGAAACAAAATGCAAGAAAACTCGCTTAAAATGCTTTATTATGCGACATTCTGAGATTTGAAGGCCAAATCACATATCGTGATACTACATGAAGTAGTATCGAAATATTGGTAAAAACGAATATATTTACGTAAAATTACACTACATGGAAAACGTGAAAAAAGTCACTATTTTACCATACATGAGGATTTTAACTTCAAATCATAGAGCGAGGTTTCGTATTATTTAGATCCAAGAAAAGATATATGACAATGTTGTTTCCAATACAAATGATAAAAATCAATGTGTTTTCATTAGAATTAACTAAAATGTTCCTGATTTTCCGTTTATATTACCGATGGAAGATGTACACGTAAAACCGCTCTATTCCGGCTTAAACGTCGATATATGCAATAAAAACAGAACTTCTCCCCTTTTCAATCTCTTACTCAGTATTTTAACGAGAAACAAATAGTCGATTGAAAATGAAGTTTTTAAGGTTATTATCTAATCAATTATGTGTTTGCATCATTTTTACGTATATATAGTGAATTAATACCCATAAACTGAAAATGAACAAAAACGTGGAAAAACGGCAAAATATTGCCTAATTCGATGATATTTTGTTTAAATCACATAGAGGAAAAGGGGATGATAATCGTCAAAATATTGCTAAATTCAATGATTTTTCGTACGAAACAAAATGCAAGAAAACTCGCTTAAAATGCTTTATTATGCGTCTTTCTGAGATTTGAAGGCCAAATCACATATCGTGATACTACATGAAGTAGTATCGAAATATTGGTAAAAACGAATATATTTACGTAAAATCACACTACATGGAAAACGTGAAAAAAGTCACTATTTTACCATATATGAGGATTTTAACTTCAAATCATAGAGCGTGGTTTCGTATTATTTAGATCCAAGAAAAGACATATGACAATGTTGTTTCCAATACAAATGATGAAAATCAATGTGTTTTCATTAGAATTAACTAAAATGTTCCTGATTTTCCGTTTATATTACCGATGGAAGATGTCGATAAAACCGCTCTATTCCGGCTGAAACGTCGATATATGCAATAAAAACAGAACTTCTCCCCTTTTCAATCTCTTACTCAGTATTTTACCGAGAAACAAATAGTTGACTGAAAATGAAGTTTTTAAGGTTATTATCTAATCAATTATGTGTTTGCATCATTTTTTACGTATATATAGTGAATTAATACTCATAAACTGAAAATTCACAAAAACGTGGAAAAACGGCAAAATATTGCCTAATTCGATGATATTTTGTTTAAATCACATTGAGAAAAAGGGGATGATAATCGTCAAAATATTGCTAAATTCGATGATTTTTCGTACGAAACAAAATGCAAGAAAACTTGCTTAAAATGATATATTATGCGACATTCTGAGATTTGAAGGCCAAATCACATATCGTGATACTACATGAAATAGTATCGAAATATTGGTAAAAATGAATATATTTACGTAATATCAAACTACATGGAAAACGTGAAAAAAGTCACTATTTTACCATATATGAGGATTTTAACTTCAAATCATAGAGCGAGGTTTCGTATTATTTTGGTCCAAGAAAAGACATATGACAATGTTGTTTCCAATACAAATTATAAAAATCAATGTGTTTTCATTAGAATTTACTAAAATGTTCCTGATTTTCCGTTTATATTACCGATGGAAGATGTCGATAAAACCGCTCTATTCCGGCTGAAACGTCGATATATGCAATAAAAACAGAACTTCTCCCCTTTTCAATCTCTTACTCAGTATTTTAACAAGAAACAAATAGTTGATTGAAAATGAAGTTTTTAAGGTTATTATCTAATCAATTATGTGTTTGCATCATTTTTACGTATATATAGTGAATTAATACCCATAAACTGAAAATTCACAAAAACGTGGAAAAACGGCAAAATATTGCCTAATTCGATAATATTTTGTTTAAATCACATAAAGGAAAAGGGAATGATAAACGTCAAAATATTGCTAAATTCGACGATTTTTCGTACGAAACAAAATGCAAGAAAACTTGCTTAAAATGCTTTATTATGCGACATTCTGAGATTTGAAGGCCAAATCACATATCGTGATACTACATGAAATAGTATCGAAATATTGGTAAAAATGAATATATTTACGTAATATCAAACTACATGGAAAACGTGAAAAAAGTCACTATTTTACCATATATGAGGATTTTATTTTCAAATCATAGAGCGAGGTTTCGTATTATTTAGATCCAGGAAAAGACATATGACAATGTTGTTTCCAATACAAATGATAAAAAACAATGTGTTTTCATAAGAATTTACTAAAATGTTCCGGATTTTCCGTTTATATTACTGATGGAAGATGTCGGTAAAACCGCTCTATTCCGGCTGAAACGTCGATATATGCAATAAAAACAGAACTTCTCCCCTTTTCAATCTCTTACTCAGTATTTTAACGAGAAACAAATAGTCGATTGAAATGAAGTTTTTAAGGTTATTATCTAATCAATTATGTGTTTGCATCATTTTACGTATATATAGTGAATTAATACATATAAATTGAAAATTCATAAAAACGTGGAAAAACGGCAAAATATTGCCTAATTCGATGATATTTTGTTTAAATCACATAGAGGAAAAGGGGATGATGAACGTCAAAATATTGCTAAATTCGATGATTTTTCGTACGAAACAAAATGCAAGAAAACTCGCTTAAAATGCTTTATTATGCGACATTCTGAGATTTGAAGGCCAAATCACATATCGTGATACTACATGAAGTAGTATCGAAATATTGGTAAAAACGAATATATTTACGTAAAATCACACTACATGGAAAACGTGAAAAAAGTCACTATTTTACCATACATGAGGATTTTAACTTCAAATCATAGAGCGAGGTTTCGTATTATTTAGATCCAAGAAAAGATATATGACAATGTTGTTTCCAATACAAATGATAAAAATCAATGTGTTTTCATTAGAATTAACTAAAATGTTCCTGATTTTCCGTTTATATTACCGATGGAAGATGTACACGTAAAACCGCTCTATTCCGGCTTAAACGTCGATATATGCAATAAAAACAGAACTTCTCCCCTTTTCAATCTCTTACTCAGTATTTTAACGAGAAACAAATAGTCGATTGAAAATGAAGTTTTTAAGGTTATTATCTAATCAATTATGTGTTTGCATCATTTTTACGTATATATAGTGAATTAATACCCATAAACTGAAAATGAACAAAAACGTGGAAAAACGGCAAAATATTGCCTAATTCGATGATATTTTGTTTAAATCACATAGAGGAAAAGGGGATGATAATCGTCAAAATATTGCTAAATTCAATGATTTTTCGTACGAAACAAAATGCAAGAAAACTCGCTTAAAATGCTTTATTATGCGTCTTTCTGAGATTTGAAGGCCAAATCACATATCGTGATACTACATGAAGTAGTATCGAAATATTGGTAAAAACGAATATATTTACGTAAAATCACACTACATGGAAAACGTGAAAAAAGTCACTATTTTACCATATATGAGGATTTTAACTTCAAATCATAGAGCGTGGTTTCGTATTATTTAGATCCAAGAAAAGACATATGACAATGTTGTTTCCAATACAAATGATGAAAATCAATGTGTTTTCATTAGAATTAACTAAAATGTTCCTGATTTTCCGTTTATATTACCGATGGAAGATGTCGATAAAACCGCTCTATTCCGGCTGAAACGTCGATATATGCAATAAAAACAGAACTTCTCCCCTTTTCAATCTCTTACTCAGTATTTTAACGAGAAACAAATAGTTGATTGAAAATGAAGTTTTTAAGGTTATTATCTAATCAATTATGTGTTTGCATCATTTTTTACGTATATATAGTGAATTAATACTCATAAACTGAAAATTCACAAAAACGTGGAAAAACGGCAAAATATTGCCTAATTCGATGATATTTTGTTTAAATCACATTGAGAAAAAGGGGATGATAATCGTCAAAATATTGCTAAATTCGATGATTTTTCGTACGAAACAAAATGCAAGAAAACTTGCTTAAAATGATATATTATGCGACATTCTGAGATTTGAAGGCCAAATCACATATCGTGATACTACATGAAATAGTATCGAAATATTGGTAAAATGAATATATTTACGTAATATCAAACTACATGGAAAACGTGAAAAAAGTCACTATTTTACCATATATGAGGATTTTAACTTCAAATCATAGAGCGAGGTTTCGTATTATTTTGGTCCAAGAAAAGACATATGACAATGTTGTTTCCAATACAAATTATAAAAATCAATGTGTTTTCATTAGAATTTACTAAAATGTTCCTGATTTTCCGTTTATATTACCGATGGAATATGTCGATAAAACCGCTCTATTCCGGCTGAAACGTCGATATATGCAATAAAAACAGAACTTCTCCCCTTTTCAATCTCTTACTCAGTATTTTAACAAGAAACAAATAGTTGATTGAAAATGAAGTTTTTAAGGTTATTATCTAATCAATTATGTGTGCATCATTTTTACGTATATATAGTGAATTAATACCCATAAACTGAAAATTCACAAAAACGTGGAAAAACGGCAAAATATTGCCTAATTCGATGATATTTTGTTTAAATCACATAAAGGAAAAGGGAATGATAAACGTCAAAATATTGCTAAATTCGACGATTTTTCGTACGAAACAAAATGCAAGAAAACTTGCTTAAAATGCTTTATTATGCGACATTCTGAGATTTGAAGGCCAAATCACATATCGTGATACTACATGAAATAGTATCGAAATATTGGTAAAAATGAATATATTTACGTAATATCAAACTACATGGAAAACGTGAAAAAAGTCACTATTTTACCATATATGAGGATTTTATTTTCAAATCATAGAGCGAGGTTTCGTATTATTTAGATCCAGGAAAAGACATATGACAATGTGGTTTCCAATACAAATGATAAAAAACAATGTGTTTTCATAAGAATTTACAAAAATGTTCCGGATTTTCCGTTTATATTACTGATGGAAGATGTCGGTAAAACCGCTCTATTCCGGCTGAAACGTCGATATATGCAATAAAAACAGAACTTCTCCCCTTTTCAATCTCTTACTCAGTATTTTAACGAGAAACAAATAGTCGATTGAAATGAAGTTTTTAAGGTTATTATCTAATCAATTATGTGTTTGCATCATTTTACGTATATATAGTGAATTAATACATATAAATTGAAAATTCATAAAAACGTGGAAAAACGGCAAAATATTGCCTAATTCGATGATATTTTGTTTAAATCACATAGAGGAAAAGGGGATGATGAACGTCAAAATATTGCTAAATTCGATGATTTTTCGTACGAAACAAAATGCAAGAAAACTCGCTTAAAAAGCTTTATTATGCGACATTCTGAGATTTGAAGGCCAAATCACATATCGTGATACTACATGAAATAGTATCGAAATATTGGTAAAAATGAATATATTTACGTAATATCAAACTACATGGAAAACGTGAAAAAAGTCACTATTTTACCATATATGACGATTTTAACTCAAATCATAGAGCGAGGTTTCGTATTATTTAGATCCAAGAAAAGACATATGATAATGTTGTTTCCAATACAAATGATGAAAATCAATGTGTTTTCATTAGAATTAACTAAAATGTTCCTGATTTTCCGTTTATATTACCGATGGAAGATGTACACGAAAACCGCTCTATTCCAGCTGAAACGTCGATATATGCAATAAAAACAGAACTTCTCCCCTTTTCAATATCTTAGTCAGTATTTTAACGAGAAACAAATAGACGATTGAAAGTGAAGTAATTAAGGTTAATTTCTAATCAATTATGTGTTTGCATCATTTATATTGAATAATTATTTAATTAATAACAATAAACTGAAAATTCACAAAAACGTGGAAAAACGGCAAAATATTGCCTAATTCGATGATATTTTGTTTAAATCACATAAAGGAAAAGGGGATGATAAACGTCAAAATATTGCTAAATTCGATGATTTTTCGTACGAAACAAAATGCAAGAAAACTTGCTTAAAATGCAATAATATGCGACATTCTGAGATTTGAAGGCCAAATCACATATCGTGATACTACATGAAATAGTATCGAAATATTGGTAAAAATTAATATATTTACGTAATATCAAACTACATGGAAAACGTGAAAAAAGTCACTATTTTACCATATATGAGGATTTTAACTTCAAATCATAGAGCGAGGTTTCGTATTACTTAGATCCAAGAAAAGACATATGACAATGTTGTTTCCAATACAAATGATGAAAATCAATGTGTTTTCATTAAAATTAACTAAAATGTTCCTGATTTTCCGTTTATATTACCGATGGAAGCTGTACACGAAAACCGCTCTATTCCAGCTGAAACGTCGATATATGCAATAAAAACAGAACTTCTCCCTTTTTCAATATCTTACTCAGTATTTTAACGAGAAACAAATAGATGTTTGAAAGTGAAGTATTTAAAGTTAATTTCTAATCAATTATGTGTTTGCCTCATTTATATTGTATAATAATTGAATTAATAACAATAAACTGAAAATTAACGAAAACGTGGAAAACGGCAAAATATTGCCTAATTCGATGATATTTTGTTTAAATCACATAGAGAAAAAGGGGATGATAATCGTCAAAATATTGCTAAATTCGATGATTTTTCGTACGAAACAAAATGCAAGAAAACTTGCTTAAAATGCAATAATATGCGACATTCTGAGATTTGAAGGCCAAATCACATATCGTGATACTACATGAAATAGTATCGAAATATTGGTAAAAATGAGTATATATACGTAATATCAAACTACGTGAAAATTGTGAAAAAAGTCCCTATTTTACCATATTTGAGGATTTTTGCTTCAAATCATTGAGAGAGGTTTCGTATTATTTAGATCCAAGAAAAGACATGACAATGTTGTTTCCAATACAAATGAAAAAAACAATGTGTTTTCATTAGAATTAACTAAAATGTTCCTGATTTTTCGTTTATATTACCGATGGAAGATGTACACGTAAAACCGCTCTATTCCGGCTGAAACGTCGATATATGCAATAAAAACATAACTTCTCCCCTTTTCAATCTCTTACTCAGTATTTTAACGTGAAACAAATAGTCGATTGAAAATGAAGTTTTTAAGGTTATTATCTAATCAATTATGTGTTTGCATCATTTTTACGTATATATAGTGAATTAATACCCATAAACTGAAAATTCACAAAAACGTGGAAAAACGGCCAAATATTGCCTAATTCGATGATATTTTGTTTAAATCACATAGAGGAAAAGGGGATGATAAACGTCAAAATATTGCCAAATTCGATGATTTTTCGTACGAAACAAAATGCAAGACAACTCGCTTAAAATGCTTTATTATGCGACATTCTGAGATTTGAAGGCCAAATCACATATCGTGATACTACATGAAGTAGTATCGAAATATTGGTAAAAATGAATATATTTACGTATTATCAAACTAAATGGAAAACGTGAAAAAAGTCACTATTTTACCATATATGAGGATTTTAACTTCAAATCATAGAGCGAGGTTTCGTATTATTTAGATCCAAGAAAAGACATATGACAATGTTGTTTCCAATACAAATGATAAAAATCAATGTGTTTTCATTAGAATTTACTAAAATATTCCTGATTTTCCGTTTATATTACCGATGGAAGGTGTCGGTAAAACCGCTCTATTCCGGCTGAAACGTCGATATATGCAATAAAAACAGAACTTCTCCCCTTTTCAATCTCTTACTCAGTATTTTAACGAGAAACAAATAGTTGATTGAAAATGAAGTTTTTAAGGTTATTATCTAATCAATTATGTGTTTGCATCATTTTTACGTATATATAGTGAATTAATACCCATAAACTGAAAATTCACAAAAACGTGGAAAAACGGCAAAATATTGCCTAATTCGATGATATTTTGTTTAAATCACATAGAGGAAAAGGGGATGATAAACGTCAAAATATTGCTAAATTCGATGATTTTTCGTACGAAACAAAATGCAAGAAAACTCGCTTAAAATGCTTTATTATGCGACATTCTGAGATTTGAAGGCCAAATCACATATCGTGATACTACATGAAGTAGTATCGAAATATTGGTAAAAACGAATATATTTACGTAAAATCACACTACATGGAAAACGTGAAAAAAGTCACTATTTTACCATATATGAGGATTTTAACTTCAAATCATAGAGCGAGGTTTCGTATTATTTAGATCCAAGAAAAGACATATGACAATGTTGTTTCCAATACAAATTATAAAAATCAATGTGTTTTCATTAGAATTTACTAAAATGTTCCTGATTTTCCGTTTATATTACCGATGGAAGATGTCGGTAAAACCGCTCTATTCCGACTGAAACGTCGATATATGCAATAAAAACAGAACTTCTCCCCTTTTCAATCTCTTACTCAGTATTTTAACGAGAAACAAATAGTTGATTGAAAATGAAGTTTTTAAGGTTATTATCTAATCAATTATGTGTTTGCATCATTTTTACGTATATATAGTGAATTAATACCCATAAACTGAAAATTCACAAAAACGTGGAAAAACGGCAAAATATTGCCTAATTCATTGATATTTTGTTTATATCACATTGAGAAAAAGGGGATGATAATCGTCAAAATATTGCTAAATTCGATGATTTTTCGTACGAAACAAAATGCAAGAAAACTTGCTTAAAATGCTATATTATGTGACATTCTGAGATTTGAAGGCCAAATCACATATCGTGATACTACATGAAATAGTATCGAAATATTGGTAAAAATGAATATATTTACGTAATATCAAACTACATGGAAAACGTGAAAAAAGTCACTATTTTACCATATATGAGGATTTTAACTTCAAATCATAGAGCGAGGTTTCGTATTATTTAGATCCAAGAAAAGACATATGACAATGTTGTTTCCAATACAAATGATAAACATCAATGTGTTTTCATTAGAATTAACTAAAATGTTCCTGATTTTCCGTTTATATTACCGATGGAAGATGTACATGTAAAACCGCTCTATTCCGGCTGAAACGTCGATATATGCAGTAAAAACAGAACTTCTCCCCTTTTCAATCTCTTACTCAGTATTTTAACGAGAAACAAATAGTCGATTGAAAATGAAGTTTTTAAGGTTATTATCTAATCAATTATGTGTTTGCATCATTTTTACGTATATATAGTGAATTAATACCCATAAACTGAAAATGAACAAAAACGTGGAAAAACGGGAAAATATTGCCTAATTCGATGATATTTTGTTTAAATCACATAGAGGAAAAGGGGATGATAATCGTCAAAATATTGCTAAATTCGATGATTTTTCGTACGAAACAAAATGCTAGAAAACTTGCTTAAAATGCAATATTATGAGAAATTCTGAGATTTGAAGGCTAAATCATATATCATGATAATACATGAAATAGTATCGAAATATTGATAAAAATGAATATATTTACGTAATATCAAACTACATGAAAAACGTGAAAAAGTCACTATTTTGCCAAATTTGAGGATTTTAGCTTCAAATCATTGAGAGAGGTTTCGTATTATTTAGATCCAAGAAAAGACTTATGACAATGTTGTTTACAATACAAATGATTAAAATCAATGTGTTTTCATTAGAATTAACTAAAATGTTCTTGATTTTTTGTTTATATTACCGATGGAAGATGTACACGTAAAACCGCTCTAATCTGGCTAAAACGTCGATATATGCAATGAAAACCGAACTTCTCCCCTTTTCAATATCCTATTCAGTATTTTAAAGAGAAACAAATGGTTGATTGAAAATGAAGTATTTAAGGTTAATTTCTTATC
Organism: Procambarus clarkii; assembly: GCF_040958095.1. Taxonomy (NCBI): domain Eukaryota; kingdom Metazoa; phylum Arthropoda; class Malacostraca; order Decapoda; family Cambaridae; genus Procambarus; species Procambarus clarkii. Next base: position 52,254,367 of record NC_091162.1, on the reverse strand, counting down.
AATTATGTGTTTGCATCATTTTTAACGTATATTTAAGGAATTAATAACAATAAACTGAAAATTCACACAAACGTAGAAAAAGGCAAAATATTGTCTAATTCGATGATATTTTGTTTAAATCACATAAACGTCAAAATATTGCTAAATTCGATGATTTTTCGTACGAAACAAAATGTATATAGTGAATTAATACCCATAAACTGAAAATTCACAAAAACGTGGAAAAACGGCAAAATATTGATTAATTCGATGATATTTTGTTTAAGTCACATAAAGGAAAAAGGGATGATAAACGTCAAAATATTGCTAAATTCGATGATTTTTCGTACGAAACAAAATGCTAGAAAACTGGCTTAAAATGTAATATTATGAGAAATTCTGAGGTTTGACGGCTAAATCCCATATCGTGAGAAAACATGAAGTAGTATCGAAATATTGGTAAAAAGGAATATATTTACGTAACACTAACAACACTACACTACAACATGACAACGTAACACACAACATGGAAAACGTGAAAAAAGTCACTATTTTACCATAGATGAGAATTTTACCTTCAAATCATAGAGCGAGGTTTGCATTATTTAGATCTAAGAAAAGACATATGACAATGTTGTTTCCAATACAAATGATGAAAATCAATGTGTTTTCATTAGAATTAACTAAAATGTTCCTGACTTTCCGTTTATATTACCGATGGAAGATGTACACGTAAAACCGCTCTAATCCGGCTGAAACGTCGATATATGCAATAAAAACAGAACTTCTCCCCTTTTCAATATCTTACTCAGTATTTTAACGAGAAACAAATAGTTAATTGAAAATGAAGTATTTAAGGTTATTATCTAATCAATTATGTGTTTGCATCATTTTTATCGTATATATAGTGAATTAATACCCATAAACTGAAAATTCACAAAAAAGTGGAAAAACGGCAAAATATTGCCTAATTCGATGATATTTTACTTAAATCACATAGAGAAAAAGGGGATGATAATCGTCAAAATATTGTTAAATTTGATGATATTTCGTACGAAACAAAATGCAAGAAAACTTGCTTAAAATGCAATATTATGCGACATTCTGAGATTTGAAGGCCAAATCACATATCGTGATACTACATGAAACAGTATCGACATATTGGTAAAAATGAATATATTTACGTAATATCAAACTACATGAAAAACGTAAAAAAGTCACTATTTTACCATATTTGAGGATTTTAACTTCAAATCATAGAGCGAGGTTTCGCATTATTTAGATCCAAGAAAAGACATATGACAATGTTGTTTCCAATACAAATGATAAAAATCAATGTGTTTTCATTAGAATTAACTAAAATGTTCCTGATTTTTCGTTTATATTACCGATGGAAGATGTACGCGAAAACCGCTCTATTCCGGCTGAAACGTCGATATATGCAATAAAAACAGAACTTCTCCTCTTTTCAATATCTTACTCAGTATTTTAACGAGAAACAAATAGATGATTGAAAGTGAAGTATTTAAGGTTAATTTCTAATCAATTATGTGTTTGCATCATTTATATTGTATAATTAATGAATTAATAACAATAAACTGAAAATTCCCGAAAACGTATAACAACGGCAAAATATTGCCTAATTCGATGATATTTTGTTTAAATCACATGGAGAAAAAGGGGATGATAATCGTCAAAATATTGCTAAATTCGATGATTTTTCGTACGAAACAAAATGCAAGAAAACTTGCTTAAAATGCTATATTATGCGACATTCTGAGATTTGAAGGCCAAATCACATATCGTGATACTACATGAAATAGTATCGAAATATTGGTGAAATGAATATATTTACGTAATATCGAACTACATGGAAAACGTGAAAAAAGTCACTATTTTACCAAATTTGAGGATTTTAGCTTCAAATCATTGAGAGAGGTTTCGTATTATTTAGATCCAAGAAAAGACATATGACAATATTGTTTCCAATACAAATGATAAAAATCAATGTGTTTTCATTAGAATTTACTAAAATGTTCCTGATTTTCCGTTTATATCACCGATGGAAGATGTCGGTAAAATCGCTCTATTCCAGCTGAAACGTCGATATATGCAATAAAAACAGAGCTTCTCCCCTTTTCAATCTCTTACTCAGTATTTTAACGAGAAACAAATAGTTGATTGAAAATGAAGTTTTTAAGGTCAATTTTGCATCATTTTTACGTATATATAGTGAATTAATACCCATAAACTGAAAATTCACAAAAACGTGGAAAAACGGCAAAATATTGCCTAATTCGATGATATTTTGTTTAATTCACATTGAGAAAAAGGGGATGATAATCGTCAAAATATTGCTAAATTCGATGATTTTTCGTACGAAACAAAATGCAAGAAAACTTGTTTAAAATGCAATATTATGCGAAATTCTGAGATTTGACAGCTAAATCCCATATCGTGAGAAAACATGAAGTAGTATCGAAATATTGGTAAAAACGAATATATTTACGTAAAATCACACTACATGGAAAACGTGAAAAAAGTCACTATTTTACCATACATGAGAATTTTAACTTCAAATCATAGAGCGAGGTCTGCATTATTTAGATCCAAGAAAAGACATATGACAATGTTGTTTCCAATACAAATGATGAAAATCAATGTGTTTTTATTAGAATTAACTAAAATGTTCCCGACTTTCCGTTTATATTACCGATGGAAGATGTACACGTAAAACCGCTCTAATCCGGCTGAAACGTCGATATATGCAATAAAAACAGAACTTCTCCCCTTTTCAATATCTTACTCAGTATTTTAACGAGAAACAAATAGTTAATTGAAAATGAAGTATTTAAGGTTATTATCTTATCAATTATGTGTTTGCATCATTTTTATCGTATATATAGTGAATTAATACCCATAAACTGAAAATTCACAAAAACGTGGAAAAACGGCAAAATATTGCCTAATTCGATGATATTTTGCTTAAATCACATAGAGAAAAAGGGGATGATAATCGTCAAAATATTGCTAAATTCGATGATTTTTCGTACGAAACAAAATGCAAGAAAACTTGCTTAAAATGCTATATTATGCGACATTCAGAGATTTGAAGGCCAAATCACATATCGTGATACTACATGAAATAGTATCGAAATATTGGTAATAATGAATATATTTACGTAATATCAAACGACATGGAAAACGTGAAAAAAGTCACCATTTTAACATATATGAGGATTTTAACTTTAAATCATAGAGCGAGGTTTCGTATTATTTAGATCCAAAAAAAGACATATGAAAATGTTGTTTCCAATACAAATGATAAAAATCAATGTGTTTTCATTAGAATTAACTAAAATGTTCCTGATTTTCCGTTTATATTACCGATGGAAGATGTACACGTAAAACCGCTCTAATCCTGCTGAAACGTCGATATATGCAATAAAAACAGAAATTCTCCCCTTTTCAATATCTTACTCAGTATTTTAGCGAGAAGCAAATAGATGATTGAAAATGAAGTATTTAAGGTTATTATCTAATCAATTATGTGTTTGCATCATTTTTATCGTATATATAATGAATTAATACCCATAGACTGAAAATGAACAAAAACGTGGAAAAACGGCAAAATATTGCCTAATTCGATGATATTTTGTTTAAATCACATAAAGGAAAAGGGGATGATAATCGTCAAAATATTGCTAAATTCGATGATATTTCGTACGAAACAAAATGCAAGAAAACTTGTTTAAAATGCAATATTATGCGAAATTCTGAGATTTGACGGCTAAATCCCATATCGTGAGAAAACATGAAGTAGTATCGAAATATTGGTAAAAACGAATATATTTACGTAAAATCACACTACATGGAAAACGTGAAAAAAGTCACTATTTTACCATACATGAGAATTTTAACTTCAAATCATAGAGCGAGGTCTGCATTATTTAGATCCAAGAAAAGACATATGACAATGTTGTTTCCAATACAAATGATGAAAATCAATGTGTTTTTATTAGAATTAACTAAAATGTTCCTGACTTTCCGTTTATATTACCGATGGAAGATGTACACGTAAAACCGCTCTAATCCGGCTGAAACGTCGATATATGCAATAAAAACAGAACTTCTCCCCTTTTCAATATCTTACTCAGTATTTTAACGAGAAACAAATAGTTAATTGAAAATGAAGTATTTAAGGTTATTATCTAATCAATTATGTGTTTGCATCATTTTTATCGTATATATAGTGAATTAATACCCATAAACTGAAAATTCACAAAAACGTGGAAAAACGGCAAAATATTGCCTAATTCGATGATATTTTGCTTAAATCACATAGAGAAAAAGGGGATGATAATCGTCAAAATATTGCTAAATTCGATGATTTTTCGTACGAAACAAAATGCAAGAAAACTTGCTTAAAATGCTATATTATGCGACATTCTGAGATTTGAATGCCAAATCACATATCGTGATACTACATGAAATAGTATCGACATATTGGTAAAAATGAATATATTTACGTAATATCAAACTACATGAAAAACGTAAAAAAGTCACTATTTTACCATATTTGAGGATTTTAACTTCAAATCATAGAGCGAGGTTTCGTATTATTTAGATCCAAGAAAAGACATATGACAATGTTGTTTCCAATACAAATGATAAAAATCAATGTGTTTTCATTAGAATTAACTAAAATGTTCCTGATTTTCCGTTTATATTACCGATGGAAGATATACGCGAAAACCGCTCTATTCCGGCTGAAACGTCGGTATATGCAATAAAAACAGAACTTCTCCATTTTTCAATATCTTACTCAGTATTTTAACGAGAAACAAATAGATGATTGAAAGTGAAGTATTTAAAGTTAATTTCTAATCAATTATGTGTTTGCATCATATATATTGTATAATTACTGAATTATAACAATAAACTGAAAATTCACGAAAACGTGGAAAAACGGCAAAATATTGCCTAATTCGATGATATTTTTTTTAAATCACATGGAGAAAAAAAGGATGATAATCGTCAAAATATTGCTAAATTCGATGATTTTTCGTACGAAACAAAATGCAAGAAAACTTGCTTAAAATTCTATATTATGCGACATTCTGAGATTTGAAGACCAAATCACATATCGTGATACTACGTGAAATAGTATCGAAATATTGGTGGAAATGAATATACTTACGTAATATCATACTACATGGAAAACGTGAAAAATGTCACTATTTTACCAAATTTGAAGATTTTAGCTTCAAATCATTGAGAGAGGTTTCGTATTATTTAGATCAAAGAAAAGACATATGACAATGTTGTTTCCAATACAAATGATGAAAATCAATGTGTTTTCATTAGAATTAACTAAAATGTTCCTGATTTTTCGTTTATATTACCGATGGAAGATGTACACGTAAAACCGTAAATTGCTAAATTCGATGATTTTTCGTACGAAACAAAATGCAAGAAAACTTGCTTAAAATGCTTTATTATGCGACATTCTGAGATTTGAAGGCCAAATCACATATCGTGATACTACATGAAGTAGTATCGAAATATTGGTAAAAACGAATATATTTACGTAAAATCACACTACATGGAAAACGTGAAAAAAGTCGCAATTTTACCATATATGAGGATTTTAACTTCAAATCATAGAGCGAGGTTTCGTATTATTTAGATCCAAGAAAAGACATATGACAATGTTGTTTCGAATACAAATGATGAAAATCAATGTGTTTTCATTAGAATTAACTAAAAAGTTCCTGATTTTCCGTTTATATTACCGATGGAAGATGTACACGAAAACCGCTCTATTCCAGCTGAAACGTCGATATATGCAATAAAAACAGAACTTCTCCCCTTTTCAATATCTTACTCAGTATTTTGACGAGAAACAAATAGATGATTGAAAGTGAAGTATTTAAGGTTAATTTCTAATCAATTATGTGTTTATATCATTTATATTGTATAATTAATTAATTAATTACAATAAACTGAAAATTCACAAAAACGTGGAAAAACGGCAAAATATTGCCTAAATCGATGATATTTTGTTTAAATCACATAAAAGAAAAGGGGATGATAAACGTCAAAATATTGCTAAATTCAATGATTTTTCGTACGAAACAAAATGCTAGAAAACTTGCTTAAAATGCAATATTATGAGAAATTCTGATATTTGAAGGCTAAATCATATATCATGATAATACATGAAATAGTATCGAAATATTGGTAAAAATGAATATATTTACGTAATATCAAACTACATGAAAAACGTGAAAAAAGTCACTATTTTACCATATTTGAGGATTTTAGCTACAAATCATTGAGCGAGGTTTCGTATTATTTAGATCCAAGAAAAGACATATGACAATGTTGTTTCCAATACAAATGATGAAAATCAATGTGTTTTCATTAGAATTAACTAAAATGTTCCTGATTTTTCGTTTATATTACCGATGGAAGATGTACACGTAAAACCGCTCTAATCTGGCTGAAACGTCGATATATGCAATGAAAACCGAACTTCTCCCCTTTTCAATATCCTATTCAGTATTTTAACGAGAAACAAATGGTTGATTGAAAATGAAGTATTTAAGGTTAATTTGTTATCAATTATGTGTTTGCATCATTTTTATCGAATATTTAATGAATTAATAATAATAAACTGAAAATTACAAAAACGTAGAAAAACGGCAAAATATTGTCTAATTCGATGATATTTTGTTTAATTCACATAAACGTCAAAATATTGCTAAATTCGATGATTTTCGTACGAAACAAAATGCAAGAAAACTTGTTTAAAATGCAATATTATGCGAAATTCTGAGATTTGAAGGCTAAATCCCATATCGTGAGAAAACATGAAGTAGTATCGAAATATTGGTATAAACGAATATATTTACGTAAAATCACACTACATGGAAAACGTGAAAAAAGTCACTATTTTACCATATATGATAATTTTAACTTAAAATCATAGAGCGAGGTTTCGTATTATTTAGATCCAAGAAAAGACATATGACAATGTTGTTTCCAATACAAATGATGAAAATCAATGTGTTTACATTAGAATTAAATAAAATGTTCCTGATTTTCCGTTTATAATACCGATGGAAGATGTACACGAAAACCGCTCTATTCCAGCTGAAACGTCGTTATATGCAATAAAAACAGAACTTCACCCCTTTTCAAAATCTTACTCAGTATTTTAACGAGCAACAAATAGTTAATTGAAAATGAAGTATTTAAGGTTATCATCTAATCAATTATGTGTTTGCATCATTTATATTGTATAATTATTGAGTTAATAACAATAAACTGAAAATTCACAAAAACGTGGAAAAACGGCAAAATATTGCCTAATTCGATGATATTTTGTTTAAATCACATAAAGGAAAAGGGGATGATAAACGTCAAAATATTGCTAAATTCGATGATTTTTCGTACGAAACAAAATGCAAGAAAACTTGCTTAAAATGCTATATTATGCGACATTCTGAGATTTGAAGGCCAAATCACATATCGTGATACTACATGAAATAGTATCGAAATATTGGTAATAATGAATATATTTACGTAATATCAAACTACATGGAAAACGTGAAAAAAGTCACTATTTTACCATATATGAGGATTTTAACTTCAAATCATAGAGCGAGGTTTCGCATTATTTGATCCAAAAAAAAAGACATGAAAATGTTGTTTCCAATACAAATGATGAAAATCAATGTGTTTTCATTAGAATTAACTAAAATGTTCCTGATTTTCCGTTTATATTACCGATGGAAGATGTACACGTAAAACCGCTCTAATCCTGCTGAAACGTCGATATATGCAATAAAAACCGAAATTCTCCCCTTTTCAATATCTTACTCAGTATTTTAACGAGAAACAAATAGATGATTGAAAATGAAGTATTTAAGGTTATTATCTAATCAATTATGTGTTTGCATCATTTATATTGAATAATTATTTAATTAATAACAATAAACTGAAAATTCACAAAAACGTGGAAAAACGGCAAAATATTGCCTAATTCGATGATATTTTGTTTAAATCACATAAAGGAAAAGGGGATGATAAACGTCAAAATATTGCTAAATTCGATGATTTTTCGTACGAAACAAAATGCAAGAAAACTTGCTTAAAATGCTTTATTATGCGACATTCTGAGATTTGAAGGCCAAATCACATATCGTGATACTACATGAAATAGTATCGAAATATTGGTAAAAATGAATATATTTACGTAATATCAAACTACATGGAAAACGTGAAAAAAGTCACTATTTTACCATATATGAGGATTTTATTTTCAAATCATAGAGCGAGGTTTCGTATTATTTAGATCCAAGAAAAGACATATGACAATGTTGTTTCCAATACATATGATAAAAATCAATGTGTTTTCATTAGAATTTACTAAAATGTTCCTGATTTTCCGTTTATATTACCGATGGAAGATGTCGGTAAAACCGCTCTATCCCGGCTGAAACGTCGATATATGCAATAAAAACAGAACTTCTTCCCTTTTCAATCTCTTACTCACAATTTTAACGAGAAACAAATAGTTGATTGAAAATGAAGTTTTTAAGGTTATAATCTAATCAATTATGTGTTTGCATCATTTTTATCGTATATATAGTGAATTAATACCCATAAAATGAAAATTCACAAAAACGTGGAAAAACGGCAAAATATTGCCTAATTCGATGATATTTTGTTTAAATCTCATTGAGAAAAAGGGGATGATAATCGTCAAAATATTGCTAAATTCGATGATTTTTCGTACGAAACAAAATGCAAGAAAACTTGCTTAAAATGCTATATTATGCGACATTCTGAGATTTGAAGGCCAAATCACATATCGTGATACTACATGAAATAGTTTCCAAATATTGGTAAAAATGAATATATTTACGTAACATCAAACTACATGGAAAACGTGAAAAAAGTCAGTATTTTACCATATATGAGGATTTTATTTTCAAATCATAGAGCGAGGTTTCGTATTATTTAGATCCAAGAAAAGACATATGACAATGTTGTTTCCAATACAAATGATAAAAATCAATGTGTTTTCATTAGAATTTACTAAAATGTTCCTGATTTTCCGTTTATATTACCGATGGAAGATGTCGGTAAAACCGCTCTATTCCGGCTGAAACGTCGATATATGCAATAAAAACAGAACTTCTCCCCTTTTCAATCTCTTACTCAGTATTTTAACTAGAAACAAATAGTTGATTGAAAATGAAGTTTTTAAGGTTATTATCTAATCAATTATGTGTTTGAATCATTTTTACGTATATATAGTGAATTAATACCCATAAACTGAAAATTCACAAAAACGTGGAAAAACGGCAAAATATTGCCTAATTCGATGATATTTTGTTTAAATCACATTGAGAAAAAGGGGATGATAATCGTCAAAATATTGCTAAATTCGATGATTTTTCGTACGAAACAAAATGCAAGAAAACTTGCTTAAAATGCTATATTATGCGACATTCTGAGATTTGAAGGCCAAATCACATATCGTGATACTACATGAAATAGTATCGAAATATTGGTAAAAATGAATATATTTACGTAATATCAAACTACATGGAAAACGTGAAAAAGGCCCTATTTTACCATATATGAGGATTTTAACTTCAAATCATATAGCGAGGTTTCGTATTATTTAGATCCAAGAAAAGACATATGACAATGTTGTTTAAAATACAAATGATAAAAATCAATGTGTTTTCATTAGAATTAACTAAAATGTTCCTGATTTTCCGTTTATATTACCGATGGAAGATGTACACGTAAAACCGCTCTATTCCGGCTGAAACGTCGATATATGCAATAAAAACAGAACTTCTCCCCTTTTCAATCTCTTACTCAGTATTTTAACGAGAAACAAATAGTCGATTGAAAATGAAGTTTTTAAGGTTATTATCTAATCAATTATGAGTTTGCATCATTTTTACGTATATATAGTGAATTAATACCCATAAACTGAAAATGAACAAAAACGTGGAAAAACGGCAAAATATTGCCTAATTCGATGATATTTTATTTAAATCACATAGAGGAAAAGGGGATGATAAACGTCAAAATATTGCTAAATTCGATGATTTTTCGTACGAAACAAAATGCAAGAAAACTCGCTTAAAATGCTTTATTATGCGACATTCTGAGATTTGAAGGCCAAATCACATATCGTGATACTACATGAAATAGTATCGAAATATTGGTAAAAACGAATATATTTACGTAAAATCACACTACATGGAAAACGTGAAAAAAGTCACTATTTTACCATATATGAGGATTTTAACTTCAAATCATAGAGCGAGGTTTCGTATTATTTAGATCCAAGAAAAGACATATGACAAAGTTGTTTCCAATACAAATCATAAAAATCAATGTGTTTTCATTAGAATTAACTAAAATGTTCCTGATTTTCCGTTTATATTACCGATGGAAGATGTACACGAAAACCGCTCTATTCCGGCTGAAACGTCGATATATGCAATAAAAACAGAACTTCTCCCCTTTTCAATATCTTACTCAGTATTTTAACGAGAAACAAAAAGATGATGATTGAAAATTAAGTTTTTAAGGTTATTATCTAAACAATTATGTGTTTGCCTCATTTTTACGTATATATAGTGAATTAATACCCATAAACTGAAAATTCACAAAAACGTGGAAAAACGGAAAAATATTGCCTAATTCGATGATATTTTGTTTAAATCACATAGAGGAAAAGGGGATGACAAACGTCAAAATATTGCTAAATTCGATGATTTTTCGTACGAAACAAAATGCAAGAAAACTCGCTTAAAATACTTTATTATGCGACATTCTGAGATTTGAAGGCCAAATAACATATCGTGATACTACATGAAATAGTATCGAAATATTGGTAAAAATGAATATATTTACGTAATATCAAACTACATGGAAAACGTGAAAAAAGTCACTATATTACCATATATGAGGATTTTATTTTCAAATCATAGAGCGAGGTTTCGTATTATTTAGATCCAAGAAAATACATATGACAATGTTGTGTCCAATACAAATGATAAAAATCAATGTGTTTTCAATAGAATTTACTAAAATGTTCCTGATTTTCCGTTTATATTACCGATGGAAGATGTCGGTAAAACCGCTCTATTCCGGCTGAAACGTCGATATATGCAATAAAAACAGAACTTCTTCCCTTTTCAATCTCTTACTCAGAATTTTAACGAGAAACAAATAGTTGATTGAAAATGAAGTTTTTAAGGTTATTATCTAATAAATTATGTGTTTGCATCATTTTTACGTATATATAGTGAATTAATACCCATAAACTGAAAATTCACAAAAACGTGGAAAAACGGCAAAATATTGCCTAATTCGATGATATTTTGTTTAAATCACATTGAAAAAAAGGGGATGATAATCGTCAAAATATTGCTAAATTTTATGATTTTTCGTACGAAACAAAATGCTAGAAAACTTGTTTAAAATGCTATATTATGCGACATTCTGAGATTTGAAGGCCAAATCACATATCGTGATACTACATGAAATAGTATCGAAATATTGGTAAAAATGAATATATTTACGTAATATCAAACTACATGGAAAACGTGAAAAAGGCACTATTTTACCATATATGAGGATTTTAACTTCAAATCATATAGCGAGGTTTCGTATTATTTAGATCCAAGAAAAGACATATGACAATGTTGTTTCCAATACAAATGATAAAAATCAATGTGTTTTCATTAGAATTAACTAAAATGTTCCTGATTTTCCGTTTATATTACCGATGGGAGATGTACACGTAAAACCGCTCTATTCCGGCCGAAACGTCGATATATGCAATAAAAACAGAACTTCTCCCCTTTTCAATCTCTTACTCAGTATTTTAACGAGAAACAAATAGTCGATTGAAAATGAAGTTTTTAAGGTTATTATCTAATCAATTATGAGTTTGCATCATTTTTACGTATATATAGTGAATTAATACCCATAAACTGAAAATGAACAAAAACGTGGAAAAACGGCAAAATATTGCCTAATTCGATGATATTTTGTTTAAATCACATAGAGGAAAAGGGGATGATAAACGTCAAAATATTGCTAAATTCGATGATTTTTCGTACGAAACAAAATGCAAGAAAACTCGCTTAAAATGCTTTATTATGCGACATTCTGAGATTTGAAGGCCAAATCACATATCGTGATACTACATGAAGTAGTATCGAAATATTGGTAAAACGAATATATTTTCGTAAAATCACACTACATGGAAAACGTGAAAAAAGTCACTATTTTACCATATATGAGGATTTTAACTTCTTATCATAGAGCGAGCTTTCGTATTATTTAGATCCAAGAAAAGACATATGACAATGTTGTTTCCAATACAAATTATGAAAATCAATGTGTTTTCATTAGAATTAACTAAAATGTTCCTGATTTTCCGTTTATATTACCGATGGAAGATGTACACGAAAACCGCTCTATTCCAGCTGAAACGTCGATATATGCAATAAAAACAGAACTTCTCCCCTTTTCAATATCTTACTCAGTATTTTAACGAGAAACAAATAGATGATTGAAAGTGAAGCAATTAAGGTTAATTTCTAATCAATTATGTGTTTGCATCATTTATATTGAATAATTAATTAATTAATAACAATAAACTGAAAATTCACAAAAACGTGGAACAACGGCAAAATATTGCCTAATTCGATGATATTTTGTTTAAATCACATAAAGGAAAAGGGGATGATAAACGTCAAAATATTGCTAAATTCGATGATTTTTCGTACGAAACAAAATGCAAGAAAACTTGCTTAAAATGCTATATTATGCGACATTCTGAGATTTGAAGGCCAAATCACATATCGTGATACTACATGAAATAGTATCGAAATATTGGTAAAAATGAATATATTTACGTAATATCAAACTACATGGAAAACGTGAAAAAAGTCACTATTTTACCATATATGAGGATTTTATTTTCAAATCATAGAGCGAGGTTTCGTATTATTTAGATCCAAGAAAAGACATATGACAATGTTGTTTCCAATACAAATGATAAAAATCAATGTGTTTTCATTAGAATTTACTAAAATGTTCCTGATTTTCCGCTTATATTACCGATGGAAGATGTCGGTAAAACCGCTCTATTCCGGCTGAAACGTCGATATATGCAATAAAAACAGAACTTCTCCCCTTTTCAATCTCTTACTCAGTATTTTAACGAGAAACAAATAGTTGATTGAAAATGAAGTTTTTAAGGTTATTATCTAATCAATTATGTGTTTGCATCATTTTTACATATATATAGTGAATTAATACCCATAAACTGAAAATTCACAAAAACGTCGAAAAACGGCAAAATATTGCCTAATTCGATGATATTTTGTTTAAATCACATAGAGGAAAAGGGGATGATAAACGTCAAAATATTGCTAAATTCGATTATTTTTCGTACGAAACAAAATGCAAGAAAACTCGCTTAAAATGCTTTATTATGCGACATTCTGAGATTTGAAGGCCAAATCACATATCGTGATACTACATGAAGTAGTATCAAAATATTGGTAAAAACGAATATATATACGTAAAATCACACTACATGGAAAACCTGAAAAAAGTCACTATTTTACCATATATGAGGATTTTAACTTCAAATCATAGAGCGAGGTTTCTTATTATTTAGATCCAACAAAAGACATATGACAATGTTGTTTCCAATACAAATTATAAAAATCAGTGTGTTTTCATTAGAATTTACTAAAATGTTCCTGATTTTCCGTTTATATTACCGATGGAAGATGTCAGTAAAACCGCTCTATTTCGTAAACAAAATGCAAGAAAACTCGCTTAAAATGCTTTATTATGCGTCTTTCTGAGATTTGAAGGCCAAATCACATATCGTGATACTACATGAAGTAGTATCGAAATATTGGTAAAAACGAATATATTTACGTAAAATCACACTACATGGAAAACGTGAAAAAAGTCACTATTTTACCATATATGAGGATTTTAACTTCAAATCATAGAGCGTGGTTGCGTATTATTTAGATCCAAGAAAAGACATATGACAATGTTGTTTCCAATACAAATGATGAAAATCAATGTGTTTTCATTAGAATTAACTAAAATGTTCCTGATTTTCCGTTTATATTACCGATGGAAGATGTCGATAAAACCGCTCTATTCCGGCTGAAACGTCGATATATGCAATAAAAACAGAACTTCTCCCCTTTTCAATCTCTTACTCAGTATTTTAACGAGAAACAAATAGTTGATTGAAAATGAAGTTTTTAAGGTTATTATCTAATCAATTATGTGTTTGCATCATTTTTACGTATATATAGTGAATTAATACCCATAAACTGAAAATTCACAAAAACGTGGAAAAACGGCAAAATATTGCCTAATTCGATGATATTTTGTTTAAATCACATTGAGAAAAAGGGGATGATAATCGTCAAAATATTGCTAAATTCGATGATTTTTCGTACGAAACAAAATGCAAGAAAACTTGCTTAAAATGATATATTATGCGACATTCTGAGATTTGAAGGCCAAATCACATATCGTGATACTACATGAAATAGTATCGAAATATTGGTAAAAATGAATATATTTACGTAATATCAAACTACATGGAAAACGTGAAAAAAGTCACTATTTTACCATATATGAGGATTTTAACTTCAAATCATAGAGCGAGGTTTCGTATTATTTAGATCCAAAAAAAAGACATATGACAATGTTGTTTCCAATACAAATGATAAAAATCAATGTGTTTTCATTAGAATTAACTATAATGTTCCTGATTTTCCGTTTATATTACCGATGGAAGATGTACACGAAAACCGCTCTATTCCGGCTGAAACGTCGATATATGCAATAAAAACAGAACCTCTTTCCTTTTCAATCTCTTACTCAGTATTTTAACGAGAAACAAATAGTTGATTGAAAAAGAAGTTTTTAAGGTTATTAAAATCAATTATGTGTTTGCATCATTTTTATCGTATATGTAGTGAATTAATACCCATAAACTGAAAATTCACGAAAACGTGGAAAAACGGCAAAAAATTGCCTAATTCGATGATATTTTGTTTAAATCACATAGAGGAAAAGGGGATGATAAGCGTCAAAATATTGCTAAATTCGATTATTTTTCGTACGAAACAAAATGCAAGAAAACTCGCTTAAAATGCTTTATTATGCGACATTCTGAGATTTGAAGGCCAAATCACATATCGTGATACTACATGAAGTAGTATCAAAATATTGGTAAAAACGAATATATATACGTAAAATCACACTACATGGAAAACCTGAAAAAAGTCACTATTTTACCATATATGAGGATTTTAACTTCAAATCATAGAGCGAGGTTTCTTATTATTTAGATCCAACAAAAGACATATGACAATGTTGTTTCCAATACAAATTATAAAAATCAGTGTGTTTTCATTAGAATTTACTAAAATGTTCCTGATTTTCCGTTTATATTACCGATGGAAGATGTCAGTAAAACCGCTCTATTTCGTAAACAAAATGCAAGAAAACTCGCTTAAAATGCTTTATTATGCGTCTTTCTGAGATTTGAAGGCCAAATCACATATCGTGATACTACATGAAGTAGTATCGAAATATTGGTAAAAACGAATATATTTACGTAAAATCACACTACATGGAAAACGTGAAAAAAGTCACTATTTTACCATATATGAGGATTTTAACTTCAAATCATAGAGCGTGGTTTCGTATTATTTAGATCCAAGAAAAGACATATGACAATGTTGTTTCCAATACAAATGATGAAAATCAATGTGTTTTCATTAGAATTAACTAAAATGTTCCTGATTTTCCGTTTATATTACCGATGGAAGATGTCGATAAAACCGCTCTATTCCGGCTGAAACGTCGATATATGCAATAAAAACAGAACTTCTCCCCTTTTCAATCTCTTACTCAGTATTTTAACGAGAAACAAATAGTTGATTGAAAATGAAGTTTTTAAGGTTATTATCTAATCAATTATGTGTTTGCATCATTTTTACGTATATATAGTGAATTAATACCCATAAACTGAAAATTCACAAAAACGTGGAAAAACGGCAAAATATTGCCTAATTCGATGATATTTTGTTTAAATCACATTGAGAAAAAGGGGATGATAATCGTCAAAATATTGCTAAATTCGATGATTTTTCGTACGAAACAAAATGCAAGAAAACTTGCTTAAAATTATATATTATGCGACATTCTGAGATTTGAAGGACAAATCACATATCGTGATACTACATGAAATAGTATCGAAATATTGGTAAAAATGAATATATTTACGTAATATCAAACTACATGGAAAACGTGAAAAAAGTCACTATTTTACCATATATGAGGATTTTAACTTCAAATCATAGAGCGAGGTTTCGTATTATTTAGATCCAAAAAAAAGACATATGACAATGTTGTTTCCAATACAAATGATAAAAATCAATGTGTTTTCATTAGAATTAACTATAATGTTCCTGATTTTCCGTTTATATTACCGATGGAAGATGTACACGAAAACCGCTCTATTCCGGCTGAAACGTCGATATATGCAATAAAAACAGAACTTCTCCCCTTTTCAATCTCTTACTCAGTATTTTAACGAGAAACAAATAGTTGATTGAAAAGGAAGTTTTTAAGGTTATTAAAATCAATTATGTGTTTGCATCATTTTTATCGTATATATAGTGAATTAATACCCATAAACTGAAAATTCACGAAAACGTAGAAAAACGGCAAAATATTGCCTAATTTGATGATATTTTGTTTAAATCACATAGAGGAAAAGGGGATGATAAGCGTCAAAATATTGCTAAATTCGATGATTTTTCGTACGAAACAAAATGCAAGAAAACTTGCTTAAAATGCTATATTATGCGACATTCTGAGATTTGAAGGCCAAATCACATATCGTGATACTACATGAAGTAGTATCGAAATATTGGTAAAAACGAATATATTTACGTAAAATCACACTACATGGAAAACGTGAAAAAAGTCACTATTTTACCATATATGAGGATTTTAACTTCAAATCATAGAGCGAGGTTTCGTATTATTTAGATCCAAGAAAAGACATATGACAATGTTGTTTCCAATACAAATGATAAAAATCAATACGTTTTCTTTAGAATTAACTAAAATGTTCCTGATTTTCCGTTTATATTACCGATGGAAGGTGTACACGAAAACCGCTCTATTCCGGCTGAAACGTCGATATATGCAATAAAAACAGAACCTCTTTCCTTTTCAATCTCTTACTCAGTATTTTAACGAGAAACAAATAGTTGATTGAAAAAGAAGTTTTTAAGGTTATTAAAATCAATTATGTGTTTGCATCATTTTTATCGTATATGTAGTGAATTAATACCCATAAACTGAAAATTCACGAAAACGTGGAAAAACGGCAAAAAATTGCCTAATTCGATGATATTTTGTTTAAATCACATAGAGGAAAAGGGGATGATAAGCGTCAAAATATTGCTAAATTCGATGATTTTTCGTACGAAACAAAATGCAAGAAAATTTGCTTAAAATGCTATATTATGCGACATTCTGAGATTTGAAGGCCAAATCACATATCGTGATACTACATGAAATAGTATCGAAATATTGGTAAAAATGAATATATTTACGTATTATCAAACTACATGGAAAACGTGAAAAAAGTCACTATTTTACCATATATCAGGATTTTAACTTCAAATCATAGAGCGAGGTTTCGTATTATTTAGATCCAACAAAAGACATATGACAATGTTGTTTCCAATACAAATGATAAAAATCAATGTGTTTTCATTAGAATTTACTAAAATGTTCCTGATTTTCTGTTTATATTACCGATGGAAGATGTACACGAAAACCTCTCTATTCCGGCTGAAACGTCGATATATGCAATAAAAACAGAACTTCTCCCCTTTTCAATCTCTTACTCAGTATGTCGGAAAATCCGACACCATTTAATATATCATACAGACAGATAATAGCTGTGTTGTATAAACAAGTTACCCATAGAAAACGTAACTTGTAGTGGAATTACCGTTTAAAGAAAACGGGATATCATCACCACATACTATTATAATTCACCTCCTATTATTCTTAAATACATTAGTCTTTGGACTTTACCATCAAAAAAACATTTTATATAAATTAACTTAATTATCAATATTAAAGTAGAGTAAATGTGACCCTTCTATCACTTTTTGACAAGTGAACAATGTAGGCCAGGCGTCAGGGGGGAAGGAGGGCAGCCATTGTTGTGTCACCTCCGAGACGTTTGGAGCAAATTTGGCTCCTATCATATCTGGACAATGTCGGCCAGGCGTCAGTAGAATGGAGTGTTAGATGCAGCCATTGTTGATACTAGACCAGAGGCTCACACAGGAGCAAATTCGGCTCCTGTTAATTTTACTTGGACGAAGTGTTATGGAAACTAAAAGTGTACCATTATCAACACGCTGTCTACAAATTCAAGTTAAGTGTCTATCCGAAACCCGTTTATCATTCATTTATGGCCATTAATGTCAGGATATAGGGTTGACCCGGTTAGATCACGAAATCGCCTCAAACTAAAGGTAATTAAGCCAGGTCTTCAATGTTCCATGTACAGTATTTTCTCTGATATAGCTTGTCATATATAGGTATCTGGCTTTACAGCTAGCGCCCTTTTGACAGGTCAAGACGAGGAAGCAAGATTTTGTGCACCAGTTACTGGGGGATGGAAGCTACCTCAAAGAGGATAATTTGTTGTCTACACCCTAGTTATACCTGGTGGACTAACCTGCTGTACTATAAGATAAGGAACCTCTTCAATGTATGTAGTTAATTCTGTAGTTTGATTGGCTGCATATATATTAATTTAATAACCCCCCCTAATGTGTAGAGGATCGATTTGTGAGATTGAGATTATTGCAGAAATACAGTCCACTTATCATTATACAAATTGCTATCGAAGTATATAAATTAACGTAAATATAAATTCTATATATATTCATATAAATTAAATAAATATAAATCTCACAGGTCGGTTCCCACATTATTTGGACCTTCGGAACCGGAATATTCGGTCCTTTGAACCCACATTTGGTCATCTTAGTACCGGATGAACCAGTTATCCAGTGGATTCATTAAATATACTAGTGCAGTGTGATTTAAACAAAGCCAGTCAAGACGGCGGCGTTGCCTCGAACGAGTTCACGAGCCCCGCTCAGTTCAGATCAGCCTTAGTCAGCGGTTTCATGCACACCCACAGAAATTTGGTGGTGTGTTATTTCGTGAAATGACAGCGCTAATATTGAAGCCAGCCAAATTAGTGACTGTGTCGCGAGATTGTTCACGGATTTCGTGGTGTTAAATTTCGCGAGAGATTATCTACGAATTTTGTGGAGTTTATTTCGCGAGGTCACTAATAATATTTAATACTTCTTGATAATATTAGAAGTTTCATAGAGGCTAATTAAGAGGCTATTATCAATAATTGTGTATATTATTTCTTCAAAATAGAGAATTATTTAATATATATTGCACTAGTGATCACAGTATAATATTTACTAATTGCCAACCCACAACAGGGTAGGATATTAACCATTGACTAGTTGAACTATTATCGTTCATCCTAGTCCCATTATTACCATAGTCAGTTGTACTATATTGAACAACCTAACACCATTAATGCATGGTCCAGACCCTATTTTGGGTGTAATTTTTATCAACTCGAGTTGAGTTGTATATATAATAATTTACTTATGATCATTACACCTTTGAGTGATTAATTAGTGTCTCTACCATCCTAGGGTGATATAGAAGAGCTAACCGAAAGGTACTTCCAGTGACACTGGTTTATCACTCAAATCATTAGTGTGTATGATTGTATATATATAATGTGTATTAATTTTAAGTGCTAACCTCTAGTAGAGGTAGGATTATTGCCTAGTGAGTGCAGAATTTACCCTAGGCTACCATTAGTGTTTGTTCAGTATTATGAGCAGCCCAAGTACAAGTCCCACAAGGCTTCACCAACGAGCCAGTATGGATAATGCAGGGAGAATGAAAAGAACCCTTGCAGGTCTTAAAGGCCACTTAACAAGACAGATCAAGAAATGTGAAGATTTGTCACAACAATCAACAGTTGATTATGCTGACCTGGAAAGCTATTATCAAGCAGCTGCAGGTAAATTTGAGCAAATCAAATGCCAAATAGCAACATATGTGGCTGAACTTGCCAACACCAATTTATCAGAAACAGAAATAGACGACATTATGGTTGATCTTGCGAATTATGAAGATCACACTCAGGCCACGTTACAGCCTTATGTCAAATTAATTGCCCAGAACAAGGCAACAGCAACAACAACAACAGTTGCATCTAATACGAGTCAAGCAGAAGCTCGACTCCCTCCAATTAATTTACCCACTTTCTCAGGAAAAGATGAGGAAGATTGGGACGAATTTTGGAACAAATTCGTTGACCTTGTAGACTCAAAACAATCTTTACCAAAGAGTAGTAAATTCTCTTATTTGCAAGGTCAATTATCAGGTGAGGCTAAAACAGTAGTATCCCATCTGAGATTAACTAATGACGGCTATGATCTGGCAGTAAAACTCCTCAAGGATAATTATGCTGATCCAGAAGTAAGAACATCACATTTAGTTCATGAGCTGTTGCATTTACCCCCACCGGAGGCTTCAGCTGATTCACTCCAAGTCTTCAAGCTGGAGGTAGAATCATTGATCAATGCCCTCAGCCTGACAGCAGATACAAACGGGGCTGAGTGGGTCTTGAAAATAATTGTCCAGGAGAAAATACCTAGGGACATATTGAGACAAATAAGTGCTCATTACAATAAAAGCATCTTATCCATGAATGAAATATCTGAAGGTTTAAAGTCAGTAGTTCATCAATTACGAACACATGACAAATTAAAACCACCAAGTAAACCCTCAGAAACCAATAATAGTAAACCACAGAGTACCAAAGGTACTCCAAATCAATCTAGGCAATATAATTCAATACCAAAGTGGAACAGTGGCAGTGTGGGCGTATATGCAGTGGGACCCTCCAAGCCTATAGTTACTGTGTCACCCAAGAACGTGACACCAAAGGGTACTGGAAGCTATGGAACATGTTTGTTCTGCAATGAGAAACATTCAATGTACCACTGCTCTAATTTTCCTGATAGTGACGCCCGTGTTGAGCGACTCAAAGATTTGCAACATTGCACGAGGTGCCTCAGGAAACATAACATCAAGGATTGTGATACCCAATTACACCCTTGTAATAGGTGTAACAAAGGTCAACACCATGCAGCATTGTGCAGAGACACCAAAACAACGTCTCCAAACCCCAAGGTGGAAGATAGCATTCCCACCACAGTACAGTACTGCAAGGTGCAACCAACAAAGAGTGTCCAATCGGCAAAGTCTAAAGGTAATACGACTTTGCCTACTGCCCAAATTACCATCCTGAATAAGAGGGCCAAGGTCCATACCCGTGGGTTGTTTGACCAAGGATCCCAGAGAACATATATCACTAAAAAGTTAGCAGATGAATTACAATTAAGGCCTGTAGCCCAGACGTCATTCAACATCTCAGGGTTTGTAACAGATGCAGGACCTCAAGTCTACCAGGTGGTACATCATTTACAGGTGTTTGCATCATTTTTACGTATATATAGTGAATTAATACCCATAAACTGAAAATTCACAAAAACGTGGAAAACGGCAAAATATTGCCTAATTCGATGATATTTTGTTTAAATCACATAGAGAAAAAGGGGATGATAAACGTCAAAATAATGCTAAATTCGATGATTTTTCGTACGAAACAAAATGCAAGAAAACTTGCCTAAAATGCTATATTATGCGACATTCTGAGATTTGAAGGCCAAATCACATATCGTGATACTACATGAAATAGTATCGAAATATTGGTAAAAATGAATATATTTACGTATTATCAAACTACATGGAAAACGTGAAAAAAGTCACTATTTTACCATATATGAGGATTTTAACTTCAAATCATAGAGCGAGGTTTCGTATTATTTAGATCAAAGAAAAGACATATGACAATGTTGTTTCCAATACAAATGATAAAAATCAATGTGGTTTTCATTAGAATTTACTAAAATGTTCCTGATTTTCCGTTTATATTACTAATGGAAGATGTACACGAAAACCGCTCTATTTCAGCTGAAACGTCGATATATGCATTAAAAACAGAACATCTCCCCTTTTCAATCTCTTACTCAGTATTTTAACGAGAAACAAATAGTTGATTGAAAATGAAGTTTTTAAGGTTATTATCTAATCAATTATGTGTTTGCATCATTTTTACGTATATATAGTGAATTAATACCCATAAACTGAAAATTCACAAAAACGTGGAAAAACGGCAAAATATTGCCTAATTCGATGATATTTTGTTTAAATCACATAGAGGAAAAGGGGATGATAATCGTAAAAATATTGCTAAATTCAATGATTTTTCGTACGAAACAAAATGCAAGAAATGCTTAAAATGCTATATTATGCGACATTCTGAGATTTGAAGGCCAAATCACACATCGTGATACTAAATGAAATAGTATCGAAATATTGGTAAAAACGAATATATTTACGTAAAATCACACTACATGGAAAACGTGAAAAAAGTCACTATTTTACCATATATGAGGATTTTAAATTCAAATCATAGAGCGAGGTTTCGTATTATTTAGATCCAAGAAAAGACATATGACAATGTTGTTTCCAATACAAATGATAAAAATCAATGTGTTTTCATTAGAATTAACTATAATGTTCCTGATTTTCCGTTTATATTACCGATGGAAGATGTACACGAAAACCGCTCTATTCCGGCTGAAACGTCGATATATGCAATGAAAACAGAACTTCTCCCCTTTTCAATCTCTTACTCAGTATTTTAACGAGAAACAAATAGTTGATTGAAAAAGAAGTTTTTAAGGTTATTAAAATCAAGTATGTGTTTGCATCATTTTTATCGTATATATAGTGAATTAATACCCATAAACTGAAAATTCACGAAAACGTAGAAAAACGGCAAAATATTGCCTAATTTGATGATATTTTGTTTAAATCACATAGAGGAAAAGGGGATGATAAGCGTCAAAATATTGCTAAATTCGATGATTTTTCGTACGAAACAAAATGCAAGAAAACTTGCTTAAAATGCTATATTATGCGACATTCTGAGATTTGAAGGCCAAATCACATATCGTGATACTACATGAAGTAGTATCGAAATATTGGTAAAAACGAATATATTTACGTAAAATCACACTACATGGAAAACGTGAAAAAAGTCACTATTTTACCATATATGAGGATTTTAACTTCAAATCATAGCGCGAGGTTTCGTATTATTTAGATCCAAGAAAAGACATATGACAATGTTGTTTCCAATACAAATGATAAAAATCAATACGTTTTCTTTAGAATTAACTAAAATGTTCCTGATTTTCCGTTTATATTACCGATGGAAGGTGTACACGAAAACCGCTCTATTCCGGCTGAAACGTCGATATATGCAATAAAAACAGAACTTCTTTCCTTTTCAATCTCTTACTCAGTATTTTAACGAGAAACAAATAGTTGATTGAAAAAGAAGTTTTTAAGGTTATTAAAATCAATTATGTGTTTGCATCATTTTTATCGTATATGTAGTGAATTAATACCCATAAACTGAAAATTCACGAAAACGTGGAAAAACGGCAAAAAATTGCCTAATTCGATGATATTTTGTTTAAATCACATAGAGGAAAAGGGGATGATAAGCGTCAAAATATTGCTAAATTCGATGATTTTTCGTACGAAACAAAATGCAAGAAAATTTGCTTAAAATGCTATATTATGCGACATTCTGAGATTTGAAGGCCAAATCACATATCGTGATACTACATGAAATAGTATCGAAATATTGGTAAAAATGAATATATTTACGTATTATCAAACTACATGGAAAACGTGAAAAAAATCACTATTTTATCATATATCAGGATTTTAACTTCAAATCATAGAGCGAGGTTTCGTATTATTTAGATCCAAGAAAAGACATATGACAATGTTGTTTCCAATACAAATGATAAAAATCAATGTGTTTTCATTAGAATTTACTAAAATGTTCCTGATTTTCTGTTTATATTACCGATGGAAGATGTACACGAAAACCTCTCTATTCCGGCTGAAACGTCGATATATGCAATAAAAACAGAACTTCTCCCCTTTTCAATCTCTTACTCAGTATGTCGGAAAATCCGACACCATTTAATATATCATACAGACAGATAATAGCTGTGTTGTATAAACAAGTTACCCATAGAAAACGTAACTTGTAGTGGAATTACCGTTTAAAGAAAACGGGATATCATCACCACATACTATTATAATTCACCTCCTATTATGGTGGGAATTATTCTTAAATACATTAGTCTTTGGACTTTACCATCAAAAAAACATTTTATATAAATTAACTTAATTATCAATATTAAAGTAGAGTAAATGTGACCCTTCTATCACTTTTTGACAAGTGAACAATGTAGGCCAGGCGTCAGGGGGGAAGGAGGGCAGCCATTGTTGTGTCACCTCCGAGACGTTTGGAGCAAATTTGGCTCCTATCATATCTGGACAATGTCGGCCAGGCGTCAGTAGAATGGAGTGTTAGATGCAGCCATTGTTGATACTAGACCAGAGGCTCACACAGGAGCAAATTCGGCTCCTGTTAATTTTACTTGGACGAAGTGTTATGGAAACTAAAAGTGTACCATTATCAACACGCTGTCTACAAATTCAAGTTAAGTGTCTATCCGAAACCCGTTTATCATTCATTTATGGCCATTAATGTCAGGATATAGGGTTGACCCGGTTAGATCACGAAATCGCCTCAAACTAAAGGTAATTAAGCCAGGTCTTCAATGTTCCATGTACAGTATTTTCTCTGATATAGCTTGTCATATATAGGTATCTGGCTTTACAGCTAGCGCCCTTTTGACAGGTCAAGACGAGGAAGCAAGATTTTGTGCACCAGTTACTGGGGGATGGAAGCTACCTCAAAGAGGATAATTTGTTGTCTACACCCTAGTTATACCTGGTGGACTAACCTGCTGTACTATAAGATAAGGAACCTCTTCAATGTATGTAGTTAATTCTGTAGTTTGATTGGCTGCATATATATTAATTTAATAACCCCCCCTAATGTGTAGAGGATCGATTTGTGAGATTGAGATTATTGCAGAAATACAGTCCACTTATCATTATACAAATTGCTATCGAAGTATATAAATTAACGTAAATATAAATTCTATATATATTCATATAAATTAAATAAATATAAATCTCACAGGTCGGTTCCCACATTATTTGGACCTTCGGAACCGGAATATTCGGTCCTTTGAACCCACATTTGGTCATCTTAGTACCGGATGAACCAGTTATCCAGTGGATTCATTAAATATACTAGTGCAGTGTGATTTAAACAAAGCCAGTCAAGACGGCGGCGTTGCCTCGAACGAGTTCACGAGCCCCGCTCAGTTCAGATCAGCCTTAGTCAGCGGTTTCATGCAAACCCACAGAAATTTGGTGGTGTGTTATTTCGTGAAATGACAGCGCTAATATTGAAGCCAGCCAAATTAGTGACTGTGTCGCGAGATTGTTCACGGATTTCGTGGTGTTAAATTTCGCGAGAGATTATCTACGAATTTTGTGGAGTTTATTTCGCGAGGTCACTAATAATATTTAATACTTCTTGATAATATTAGAAGTTTCATAGAGGCTAATTAAGAGGCTATTATCAATAATTGTGTATATTATTTCTTCAAAATAGAGAATTATTTAATATATATTGCACTAGTGATCACAGTATAATATTTACTAATTGCCAACCCACAACAGGGTAGGATATTAACCATTGACTAGTTGAACTATTATCGTTCATCCTAGTCCCATTATTACCATAGTCAGTTGTACTATATTGAACAACCTAACACCATTAATGCATGGTCCAGACCCTATTTTGGGTGTAATTTTTATCAACTCGAGTTGAGTTGTATATATAATAATTTACTTATGATCATTACACCTTTGAGTGATTAATTAGTGTCTCTACCATCCTAGGGTGATATAGAAGAGCTAACCGAAAGGTACTTCCAGTGACACTGGTTTATCACTCAAATCATTAGTGTGTATGATTGTATATATATAATGTGTATTAATTTTAAGTGCTAACCTCTAGTAGAGGTAGGATTATTGCCTAGTGAGTGCAGAATTTACCCTAGGCTACCATTAGTGTTTGTTCAGTATTATGAGCAGCCCAAGTACAAGTCCCACAAGGCTTCACCAACGAGCCAGTATGGATAATGCAGGGAGAATGAAAAGAACCCTTGCAGGTCTTAAAGGCCACTTAACAAGACAGATCAAGAAATGTGAAGATTTGTCACAACAATCAACAGTTGATTATGCTGACCTGGAAAGCTATTATCAAGCAGCTGCAGGTAAATTTGAGCAAATCAAATGCCAAATAGCAACATATGTGGCTGAACTTGCCAACACCAATTTATCAGAAACAGAAATAGACGACATTATGGTTGATCTTGCGAATTATGAAGATCACACTCAGGCCACGTTACAGCCTTATGTCAAATTAATTGCCCAGAACAAGGCAACAGCAACAACAACAACAGTTGCATCTAATACGAGTCAAGCAGAAGCTCGACTCCCTCCAATTAATTTACCCACTTTCTCAGGAAAAGATGAGGAAGATTGGGACGAATTTTGGAACAAATTCGTTGACCTTGTAGACTCAAAACAATCTTTACCAAAGAGTAGTAAATTCTCTTATTTGCAAGGTCAATTATCAGGTGAGGCTAAAACAGTAGTATCCCATCTGAGATTAACTAATGACGGCTATGATCTGGCAGTAAAACTCCTCAAGGATAATTATGCTGATCCAGAAGTAAGAACATCACATTTAGTTCATGAGCTGTTGCATTTACCCCCACCGGAGGCTTCAGCTGATTCACTCCAAGTCTTCAAGCTGGAGGTAGAATCATTGATCAATGCCCTCAGCCTGACAGCAGATACAAACGGGGCTGAGTGGGTCTTGAAAATAATTGTCCAGGAGAAAATACCTAGGGACATATTGAGACAAATAAGTGCTCATTACAATAAAAGCATCTTATCCATGAATGAAATATCTGAAGGTTTAAAGTCAGTAGTTCATCAATTACGAACACATGACAAATTAAAACCACCAAGTAAACCCTCAGAAACCAATAATAGTAAACCACAGAGTACCAAAGGTACTCCAAATCAATCTAGGCAATATAATTCAATACCAAAGTGGAACAGTGGCAGTGTGGGCGTATATGCAGTGGGACCCTCCAAGCCTATAGTTACTGTGTCACCCAAGAACGTGACACCAAAGGGTACTGGAAGCTATGGAACATGTTTGTTCTGCAATGAGAAACATTCAATGTACCACTGCTCTAATTTTCCTGATAGTGACGCCCGTGTTGAGCGACTCAAAGATTTGCAACATTGCACGAGGTGCCTCAGGAAACATAACATCAAGGATTGTGATACCCAATTACACCCTTGTAATAGGTGTAACAAAGGTCAACACCATGCAGCATTGTGCAGAGACACCAAAACAACGTCTCCAAACCCCAAGGTGGAAGATAGCATTCACACCACAGTACAGTACTGCAAGGTGCAACCAACAAAGAGTGTCCAATCGGCAAAGTCTAAAGGTAATACGACTTTGCCTACTGCCCAAATTACCATCCTGAATAAGAGGGCCAAGGTCCATACCCGTGGGTTGTTTGACCAAGGATCCCAGAGAACATATATCACTAAAAAGTTAGCAGATGAATTACAATTAAGGCCTGTAGCCCAGACGTCATTCAACATCTCAGGGTTTGTAACAGATGCAGGACCTCAAGTCTACCAGGTGGTACATCATTTACAGGTGTTTGCATCATTTTTACGTATATATAGTGAATTAATACCCATAAACTGAAAATTCACAAAAACGTGGAAAACGGCAAAATATTGCCTAATTCGATGATATTTTGTTTAAATCACATAGAGAAAAAGGGGATGATAAACGTCAAAATATTGCTAAATTCGATGATTTTTCGTACGAAACAAAATGCAAGAAAACTTGCTTAAAATGCTATATTATGCGACATTCTGAGATTTGAAGGCCAAATCACATATCGTGATACTACATGAAATAGTATCGAAATATTGGTAAAAATGAATATATTTACGTATTATCAAACTACATGGAAAACATGAAAAAAGTCACTATTTTACCATATATGAGGATTTTACTTCAAATCATAGAGCGAGGTTTCGTATTATTTAGATCAAAGAAAAGACATATGACAATGTTGTTTCCAATACAAATGATAAAAATCAATGTGGTTTTCATTAGAATTTACTAAAATGTTCCTGATTTTCCGTTTATATTACTAATGGAAGATGTACACGAAAACCGCTCTATTTCAGCTGAAACGTCGATATATGCATTAAAAACAGAACATCTCCCCTTTTCAATCTCTTACTCAGTATTTTAACGAGAAACAAATAGTTGATTGAAAATGAAGTTTTTAAGGTTATTATCTAATCAATTATGTGTTTGCATCATTTTTACGTATATATAGTGAATTAATACCCATAAACTGAAAATTCACAAAAACGTGGAAAAACGGCAAAATATTGCCTAATTCGATGATATTTTGTTTAAATCACATAGAGGAAAAGGGGATGATAATCGTAAAAATATTGCTAAATTCGATGATTTTTCGTACGAAACAAAATGCAAGAAAATTTGCTTAAAATGCTATATTATTCGACATTCTGAGATTTGAAGGCCAAATCACATATCGTGATACTACATGAAGTAGTATCGAAATATTGGTAAAAACGAATATATTTACGTAAAATCACACTACATGGAAAACGTGAAAAAAGTCACTATTTTACCATATATGAGGATTTTAACTTCAAATCATTGAGCGAGGTTTCGTATTATTTAGATCCAAGAAAAGACATATGACAATGTTGTTTCCAATACAAATGATAAAAATCAATGTGTTTTCATTAGAATTTACTAAAATGTTCCTGATTTTCCGTTTATATTACTAATGGAAGATGTACACGAAAACCGCTCTATTCCGGCTGAAACGTCGATATATGCAATAAAAACAGAACATCTCCCCTTTTCAATCTCTTACTCAGTATTTTAACGAGAAACAAATAGTTGATTGAAAATGAAGTTTTTAAGGTTATTATCTAATCAATTATGTGTTTGCATCATTTTTACGTATATATAGTGAATTAATACCCATAAACTGAAAATTCACAAAAACGTGGAAAAACGGCAAAATATTGCCTAATTCGATGATATTTTGTTTAAATCACATAGAGGAAAAGGGGATGATAATCGTAAAAATATTGCTAAATTCAATGATTTTTCGTACGAAACAAAATGCAAGAAATGCTTAAAATGCTATATTATGCGACATTCTGAGATTTGAAGGCCAAATCACACATCGTGATACTAAATGAAATAGTATCGAAATATTGGTAAAAACGAATATATTTACGTAAAATCACACTACATGGAAAACGTGAAAAAAGTCACTATTTTACCATATATGAGGATTTTAAATTCAAATCATAGAGCGAGGTTTCGTATTATTTAGATCCAAGAAAAGACATATGACAATGTTGTTTCCAATACAAATGATAAAAATCAATGTGTTTTCATTAGAATTAACTAAAATGTTCCTGACTTTCCGTTTATATTACCGATGGAAGATGTACACGAAAACCGCTCTATTCCGGCTGAAACGTCGATATATGCAATAAAAACAGAACTTCTCCCCTTTTTAATCTCTTACTCAGTATTTTAACGAGAAACAGATAGTTGATTGAAAATGAAGTTTTTAAGGTTATTATCTAATCAATTATGTGTTGGCTTCATTTTTACGTATATATAGTGAATTAATACCCATAAACTGAAAATTCACAAAAACGTGGAAAAACGGCAAAATATTGCCTAATTCGATGATATTTTGTTTAAATCACATAGAGAAAAAGGGGATGATAATCGTCAAAATATTGCTAAATTCGATGATTTTTCGTACGAAAAAAATGCAAGAAAACTTGCTTAAAATGCTATATTATGCGACATTCTGAGATTTGAAGGCCAAATCACATATCGTGATACTACATGAAATAGTATCGAAATATTGGTAAAAATGAATATATTTACGTATTATCAAACTACATGGAAAACGTGAAAAAAGTCACTATTTTACCATATATGAGGATTTTAACTTCAAATCATAGAGCGAGGTTTCGTATTATTTAGATCCAAGAAAAGACATATGACAATGTTGTTTCCAATACAAATGATAAAAATCAATGTGTTTTCATTAGAATTTACTAAAATGTTCCTGATTTTCCGTTTATATTACTAATGGAAGATGTACACGAAAACCGCTCTATTCCGGCTGAAACGTCGATATATGCAATAAAAACAGAACATCTCCCCTTTTCAATCTCTTACTCAGTATTTTAACGAGAAACAAATAGTTGATTGAAAATGAAGTTTTTAAGGTTATTATCTAATCAATTATGTGTTTGCATCATTTTTACGTATATATAGTGAATTAATACCCATAAACTGAAAATTCACAAAAACGTGGAAAAACGGCAAAATATTGCCTAATTCGATGATATTTTGTTTAAATCACATAGAGGAAAAGGGGATGATAATCGTAAAAATATTGCTAAATTCGATGATTTTTCGTACGAAACAAAATGCAAGAAAATTTGCTTAAAATGCTATATTATTCGACATTCTGAGATTTGAAGGCCAAATCACATATCGTGATACTACATGAAGTAGTATCGAAATATTGGTAAAAACGAATATATTTACGTAAAATCACACTACATGGAAAACGTGAAAAAAGTCACTATTTTACCATATATGAGGATTTTAACTTCAAATCATAGAGCGAGGTTTCGTATTATTTAGATCCAAGAAAAGACATATGACAATGTTGTTTCCAATACAAATGATAAAAATCAATGTGTTTTCATTAGAATTAACTAAAATGTTTCTGATTTTCCGCTTATATTACTGATGGAAGATGTACACGAAAACCGCTCTATTCCGGCTGAAACGTCGATATATGCAATAAAAACAGAACTTCTCCTCTTTTCAATCTCTTACTGAGTATTTTAACGAGAAACAAATAGTTGATTGAAAAAGAAGTTTTTAAGGTTATTAAAATCAATTATGTGTTTGCATTATTTTTATCGTATATATAGTGAATTAATACCCATAAACTGAAAATTCACGAAAACGTGGAAAACGGCAAAGTATTGTCTAATTCGATGATATTTTGTTTAAATCAAATAGAGGAAAAGGGGATGATAAGCGTCAAAATATTGCTAAATTCGATGATTTTTCGTACGAAACAAAATGCAAGAAAACTTGCTTAAAATGCTATATTATGCGACATTCTGAGATTTGAAGGCCAAATCACATATCGTGATACGACATGAAGTAGTATCGAAATATTGGTAAAAACGAATATATTTACGTATTATCAAACTACATGGAAAACGTGAAAAAAGTCACTATTTTACCATATATGAGGATTTTAACTTCAAATCATAGAGCGAGGTTTCGTATTATTTAGATCCAAGAAAAGACATATGACAATGTTGTTTCCAATACAAATGATAAAAATCAATGTGTTTTCATTAGAATTTACTAAAATGTTCCAGATTTTCCGTTTATATTACTAATGGAAGATGTACACGAAAACCGCTCTATTCCGGCTGAAACGTCGATATATGCAATAAAAACAGAACATCTCCCCTTTTCAATCTCTTACTCAGTATTTTAACGAGAAACAAATAGTTGATTGAAAATGAAGTTTTTAAGATTATTATCTAATGAATTATGTGTTTGCATCATTTTTACGTATATATAGTGAATTAATACCCATAAACTGAAAATTCACAAAAACGTGGAAAAACGGCAAAATATTGCCTAATTCGATGATATTTTGTTTAAATCACATAGAGGAAAAGGGGATGATAATCGTAAAAATATTGCTAAATTCGATGATTTTTCGTACGAAACAAAATGCAAGAAAATTTGCTTAAAATGCTATATTATTCGACATTCTGAGATTTGAAGGCCAAATCACATATCGTGATACTACATGAAGTAGTATCGAAATATTGGTAAAAACGAATATATTTACGTAAAATCACACTACATGGAAAACGTGAAAAAAGTCACTATTTTACCATATATGAGGATTTTAACTTCAAATCATAGAGCGAGGTTTCGTATTATTTAAATCCAAGAAAAGACATATGACAATGTTGTTTCCAATACAAATGATAAAAATCAATGTGTTTTCATTAGAATTAACTAAAAGTTTCTGATTTTCCGCTTATATTACTGATGGAAGATGTACACGAAAACCGCTCTATTCCGGCTGAAACGTCGATATATGCAATAAAAACAGAACTTCTCCCCTTTTCAATCTCTTACTGAGTATTTTAACGAGAAACAAATAGTTGATTGAAAAAGAAGTTTTTAAGGTTATTAAAATCAATTATGTGTTTGCATTATTTTTATCGTATATATAGTGAATTAATACCCATAAACTGAAAATTCACGATAACGTGGAAAACGGCAAAGTATTGCCTAATTCGATGATATTTTGTTTAAATCACATAGAGGAAAAGGGGATGGTAAGCGTCAAAATATTGCTAAATTCGATGATTTTTCGTACGAAATAAAATGCAAGAAAACTAGCTTAAAATACTTTATTATGCGACATTCTGAGATTTGAAGGCCAAATAACATATCGTGATACTACATGAAATAGTATCGAAATATTGGTAAAAATGAATATATTTACGTAATATCAAACTACATGGAAAACGTGAAAAAAGTCACTATATTACCATATATGAGGATTTTATTTTCAAATCATAGAGCGAGGTTTCGTATTATTTAGATCCAAGAAAATACATATGACAATGTTGTTTCCAATACAAATGATAAAAATCAATGTGTTTTCATTAGAATTTACTAAAATGTTCCTGATTTTCCGTTTATATTACCGATGGAAGATGTCGGTAAAACCGCTCTATTCCGGCTGAAACGTCGATATATGCAATAAAAACAGAACTTCTTCCCTTTTCAATCTCTTACTCAGAATTTTAACGAGAAACCAATAGTTGATTGAAAATGAAGTTTTTAAGGTTATTATCTAATAAATTATGTGTTTGCATCATTTTTACGTATATATAGTGAATTAATACCCATAAACTGAAAATTCACAAAAACGTCGAAAAACGGCAAAAAATTGCCTAATTCGATGATATTTTGTTTAAATCACATAGAGGAAAAGGGGATGATAAACGTCAAAATATTGCTAAATTCGATGATTTTTCGTACGAAACAAAATGCAAGAAAACTCGCTTAAAATGCTTTATTATGCGACATTCTGAGATTTGAAGGCCAAATCACATATCGTGATACTACATGAAGTAGTATCGAAATATTGGAAAAACGAATATATTTTCGTAAAATCACACTACATGGAAAACGTGAAAAAAGTCACTATTTTACCATATATGAGGATTTTAACTTCTAATCATAGAGCGAGCTTTCGTATTATTTAGATCCAAGAAAAGACATATGACAATGTTGTTTCCAATACAAATTATGAAAATAAATGTGTTTTCATTAGAATTAACTAAAATGTTCCTGATTTTCCGTTTATATTACCGATGGAAGATGTACACGAAAACCGCTCTATTCCAGCTGAAACGTCGATATATGCAATAAAAACAGAACTTCTCCCCTTTTCAATATCTTACTCAGTATTTTAACGAGAAACAAATAGATGATTGAAAGTGAAGCAATTAAGGTTAATTTCTAATCAATTATGTGTTTGCATCATTTATATTGAATAATTAATTAATTAATAACAATAAACTGAAAATTCACAAAAACGTGGAAAAACGCCAAAATATTGCCTAATTCGATGATATTTTGTTTAAATCACATAAAGGAAAAGGGGATGATAAACGTCAAAATATTGCTAAATTCGATGATTTTTCGTACGAAACAAAATGCAAGAAAACTTGCTTAAAATGCTATATTATGCGACATTCTGAGATTTGAAGGCCAAATCACATATCGTGCTACTACATGAAATAGTATCGAAATATTGGTAAAAATGAATATATTTACGTAATATCAAACTACATGGAAAACGTGAAAAAGGCACTATTTTACCATATATGAGGATTTTAACTTCAAATCATATAGCGAGGTTTCGTATTATTTAGATCCAAGAAAAGACATATGACAATGTTGTTTCCAATACAAATGATAAAAATCAATGTGTTTTCATTAGAATTAACTAAAATGTTCCTGATTTTCCGTTTATATTACCGATCGAAGATCTACACGTAAAACCGCTCTATTCCGGCTGAAACGTCGATATATGCAATAAAAACAGAACTTCTCCCCTTTTCAATCTCTTACTCAGTATTTTAACGAGAAACAAATAGTCGATTGAAAATGAAGTTTTTAAGGTTATTATGTAATCAATTATGAGTTTGCATCATTTTTACGTATATATAGTGAATTAATACCCATAAACTGAAAATGAACAAAAACGTGGAAAAACGGCAAAATATTGCCTAATTCGATGATATTTTGTTTAAATCACATAGAGGAAAAGGGGATGATAAACGTCAAAATATTGCTAAATTCGATGATTTTTCGTACGAAACAAAATGCAAGAAAACTCGCTTAAAATGCTTTATTATGCGATTTTATCATTTGTATTGGAAACAACATTGTCATATGTCTTTTCTTGGATCTAAATAATACGAAACCTCGCTCTATGATTTGAAAATAAAATCCTCATATATGGTAAAATAGTGACTTTTTTCACGTTTTCCATGTAGTTTGATATTACGTAAATATATTCATTTTTACCAATATTTCGATACTATTTCATTTAGTATCACGATATGTGATTTGGCCTTCAAATCTCAGAATGTCGCATAATATAGCATTTTAAGCTAGTTTTCTTGCATTTTGTTTCGTACGAAAAATCATCGAATTTAGCAATATTTTGACGCTTATCATCCCCTTTTCCTCTATGTGATTTAAACAAAATATCATCGAATTAGGCAATACTTTGCCGTTTTCCACGTTTTTGTGAATTTTCAGTTTATGGGTATTAATTCACTATATATACGTAAAAATGATGCAAACACATAATTGATTAGATAATAACCTTAAAAACTTCATTTTCAATCAACTATTTGTTTCTCGTTAAAATACTGAGTAAGAGATTGAAAAGGGGAGATGTTCTGTTTTTATTGCATATATCGACGTTTCAGCCGGAATAGAGCGGTTTTCGTGTACATCTTCCATTAGTAATATAAACGGAAAATCAGGAACATTTTAGTAAATTCTAATGAAAACACATTGATTTTTATCATTTGTATTGGAAACAACATTGTCATATGTCTTTTCTTGGATCTAAATAATACGAAACCTCGCTCTATGATTTGAAGTTAAAATCCTCATATATGGTAAAATAGTGACTTTTTTCACGTTTTCCATGTAGTTTGATAATACGTAAATATATTCGTTTTTACCAATATTTCGATACTACTTCATGTCGTATCACGATATGTGATTTGGCCTTCAAATCTCAGAATGTCGCATAATATAGCATTTTAAGCAAGTTTTCTTGCATTTTGTTTCGTACGAAAAATCATCGAATTTAGCAATATTTTGACGCTTATCATCCCCTTTTCCTCTATGTGATTTAAACAAAATATCATCGAATTAGGCAATACTTTGCCGTTTTCCACGTTTTCGTGAATTTTCAGTTTATGGGTATTAATTCACTATATATACGATAAAAATAATGCAAACACATAATTGATTTTAATAATCTTAAAAACTTCTTTTTCAATCAACTATTTGTTTCTCGTTAAAATACTCAGTAAGAGATTGAAAAGAGGAGAAGTTCTGTTTTTATTGCATATATCGACGTTTCAGCCGGAATAGAGCGGTTTTCGTGTACATCTTCCATCAGTAATATAAGCGGAAAATCAGAAACATTTTAGTTAATTCTAATGAAAACACATTGATTTTTATCATTTGTATTGGAAACAACATTGTCATATGTCTTTTCTTGGATCTAGATAATACGAAACCTCGCTCTATGATTTGAAGTTAAAATCCTCATATATGGTAAAATAGTGACTTTTTTCACGTTTTCCATGTAGTGTGATTTTACGTAAATATATTCGTTTTTACCAATATTTCGATACTACTTCATGTAGTATCACGATATGTGATTTGGCCTTCAAATCTCAGAATGTCGAATAATATAGCATTTTAAGCAAATTTTCTTGCATTTTGTTTCGTACGAAAAATCATCGAATTTAGCAATATTTTTACGATTATCATCCCCTTTTCCTCTATGTGATTTAAACAAAATATCATCGAATTAGGCAATATTTTGCCGTTTTTCCACGTTTTTGTGAATTTTCAGTTTATGGGTATTAATTCACTATATATACGTAAAAATGATGCAAACACATAATTGATTAGATAATAACCTTAAAAACTTCATTTTCAATCAACTATTTGTTTCTCGTTAAAATACTGAGTAAGAGATTGAAAAGGGGAGATGTTCTGTTTTTAATGCATATATCGACGTTTCAGCTGAAATAGAGCGGTTTTCGTGTACATCTTCCATTAGTAATATAAACGGAAAATCAGGAACATTTTAGTAAATTCTAATGAAAACCACATTGATTTTTATCATTTGTATTGGAAACAACATTGTCATATGTCTTTTCTTTGATCTAAATAATACGAAACCTCGCTCTATGATTTGAAGTAAAATCCTCATATATGGTAAAATAGTGACTTTTTTCATGTTTTCCATGTAGTTTGATAATACGTAAATATATTCATTTTTACCAATATTTCGATACTATTTCATGTAGTATCACGATATGTGATTTGGCCTTCAAATCTCAGAATGTCGCATAATATAGCATTTTAAGCAAGTTTTCTTGCATTTTGTTTCGTACGAAAAATCATCGAATTTAGCAATATTTGGACGTTTATCATCCCCTTTTTCTCTATGTGATTTAAACAAAATATCATCGAATTAGGCAATATTTTGCCGTTTTCCACGTTTTTGTGAATTTTCAGTTTATGGGTATTAATTCACTATATATACGTAAAAATGATGCAAACACCTGTAAATGATGTACCACCTGGTAGACTTGAGGTCCTGCATCTGTTACAAACCCTGAGATGTTGAATGACGTCTGGGCTACAGGCCTTAATTGTAATTCATCTGCTAACTTTTTAGTGATATATGTTCTCTGGGATCCTTGGTCAAACAACCCACGGGTATGGACCTTGGCCCTCTTATTCAGGATGGTAATTTGGGCAGTAGGCAAAGTCGTATTACCTTTAGACTTTGCCGATTGGACACTCTTTGTTGGTTGCACCTTGCAGTACTGTACTGTGGTGGGAATGCTATCTTCCACCTTGGGGTTTGGAGACGTTGTTTTGGTGTCTCTGCACAATGCTGCATGGTGTTGACCTTTGTTACACCTATTACAAGGGTGTAATTGGGTATCACAATCCTTGATGTTATGTTTCCTGAGGCACCTCGTGCAATGTTGCAAATCTTTGAGTCGCTCAACACGGGCGTCACTATCAGGAAAATTAGAGCAGTGGTACATTGAATGTTTCTCATTGCAGAACAAACATGTTCCATAGCTTCCAGTACCCTTTGGTGTCACGTTCTTGGGTGACACAGTAACTATAGGCTTGGAGGGTCCCACTGCATATACGCCCACACTGCCACTGTTCCACTTTGGTATTGAATTATATTGCCTAGATTGATTTGGAGTACCTTTGGTACTCTGTGGTTTACTATTATTGGTTTCTGAGGGTTTACTTGGTGGTTTTAATTTGTCATGTGTTCGTAATTGATGAACTACTGACTTTAAACCTTCAGATATTTCATTCATGGATAAGATGCTTTTATTGTAATGAGCACTTATTTGTCTCAATATGTCCCTAGGTATTTTCTCCTGGACAATTATTTTCAAGACCCACTCAGCCCCGTTTGTATCTGCTGTCAGGCTGAGGGCATTGATCAATGATTCTACCTCCAGCTTGAAGACTTGGAGTGAATCAGCTGAAGCCTCCGGTGGGGGTAAATGCAACAGCTCATGAACTAAATGGGATGTTCTTACTTCTGGATCAGCATAATTATCCTTGAGGAGTTTTACTGCCAGATCATAGCCGTCATTAGTTAATCTCAGATGGGATACTACTGTTTTAGCCTCACCTGATAATTGACCTTGCAAATAAGAGAATTTACTACTCTTTGGTAAAGATTGTTTTGAGTCTACAAGGTCAACGAATTTGTTCCAAAATTCGTCCCAATCTTCCTCATCTTTTCCTGAGAAAGTGGGTAAATTAATTGGAGGGAGTCGAGCTTCTGCTTGACTCGTATTAGATGCAACTGTTGTTGTTGTTGCTGTTGCCTTGTTCTGGGCAATTAATTTGACATAAGGCTGTAACGTGGCCTGAGTGTGATCTTCATAATTCGCAAGATCAACCATAATGTCGTCTATTTCTGTTTCTGATAAATTGGTGTTGGCAAGTTCAGCCACATATGTTGCTATTTGGCATTTGATTTGCTCAAATTTACCTGCAGCTGCTTGATAATAGCTTTCCAGGTCAGCATAATCAACTGTTGATTGTTGTGACAAATCTTCACATTTCTTGATCTGTCTTGTTAAGTGGCCTTTAAGACCTGCAAGGGTTCTTTTCATTCTCCCTGCATTATCCATACTGGCTCGTTGGTGAAGCCTTGTGGGACTTGTACTTGGGCTGCTCATAATACTGAACAAACACTAATGGTAGCCTAGGGTAAATTCTGCACTCACTAGGCAATAATCCTACCTCTACTAGAGGTTAGCACTTAAAATTAATACACATTATATATATACAATCATACACACTAATGATTTGAGTGATAAACCAGTGTCACTGGAAGTACCTTTCGGTTAGCTCTTCTATATCACCCTAGGATGGTAGAGACACTAATTAATCACTCAAAGGTGTAATGATCATAAGTAAATTATTATATATACAACTCAACTCGAGTTGATAAAAATTACACCCAAAATAGGGTCTGGACCATGCATTAATGGTGTTAGGTTGTTCAATATAGTACAACTGACTATGGTAATAATGGGACTAGGATGAACGATAATAGTTCAACTAGTCAATGGTTAATATCCTACCCTGTTGTGGGTTGGCAATTAGTAAATATTATACTGTGATCACTAGTGCAATATATATTAAATAATTCTCTATTTTGAAGAAATAATATACACAATTATTGATAATAGCCTCTTAATTAGCCTCTATGAAACTTCTAATATTATCAAGAAGTATTAAATATTATTAGTGACCTCGCGAAATAAACTCCACAAAATTCGTAGATAATCTCTCGCGAAATTTAACACCACGAAATCCGTGAACAATCTCGCGACACAGTCACTAATTTGGCTGGCTTCAATATTAGCGCTGTCATTTCACGAAATAACACACCACCAAATTTCTGTGGGTGTGCATGAAACCGCTGACTAAGGCTGATCTGAACTGAGCGGGGCTCGTGAACTCGTTCGAGGCAACGCCGCCGTCTTGACTGGCTTTGTTTAAATCACACTGCACTAGTATATTTAATGAATCCACTGGATAACTGGTTCATCCGGTACTAAGATGACCAAATGTGGGTTCAAAGGACCGAATATTCCGGTTCCGAAGGTCCAAATAATGTGGGAACCGACCTGTGAGATTTATATTTATTTAATTTATATGAATATATATAGAATTTATATTTACGTTAATTTATATACTTCGATAGCAATTTGTATAATGATAAGTGGACTGTATTTCTGCAATAATCTCAATCTCACAAATCGATCCTCTACACATTAGGGGGGGTTATTAAATTAATATATATGCAGCCAATCAAACTACAGAATTAACTACATACATTGAAGAGGTTCCTTATCTTATAGTACAGCAGGTTAGTCCACCAGGTATAACTAGGGTGTAGACAACAAATTATCCTCTTTGAGGTAGCTTCCATCCCCCAGTAACTGGTGCACAAAATCTTGCTTCCTCGTCTTGACCTGTCAAAAGGGCGCTAGCTGTAAAGCCAGATACCTATATATGACAAGCTATATCAGAGAAAATACTGTACATGGAACATTGAAGACCTGGCTTAATTACCTTTAGTTTGAGGCGATTTCGTGATCTAACCGGGTCAACCCTATATCCTGACATTAATGGCCATAAATGAATGATAAACGGGTTTCGGATAGACACTTAACTTGAATTTGTAGACAGCGTGTTGATAATGGTACACTTTTAGTTTCCATAACACTTCGTCCAAGTAAAATTAACAGGAGCCGAATTTGCTCCTGTGTGAGCCTCTGGTCTAGTATCAACAATGGCTGCATCTAACACTCCATTCTACTGACGCCTGGCCGACATTGTCCAGATATGATAGGAGCCAAATTTGCTCCACACGTCTCGGAGGTGACACAACAATGGCTGCCCTCCTTCCCCCCTGACGCCTGGCCTACATTGTTCACTTGTCAAAAAGTGATAGAAGGGTCACATTTACTCTACTTTAATATTATTTATTAAGTTAATTTATATAAAATGTTTTTTTGATGGTAAAGTCCAAAGACTAATGTATTTAAGAATAATTCCCACCATAATAGGAGGTGAATTATAATAGTATGTGGTGATGATATCCCGTTTTCTTTAAACGGTAATTCCACTACAAGTTACGTTTTCTATGGGTAACTTGTTTATACAACACAGCTATTATCTGTCTGTATGATATATTAAATGGTGTCGGATTTTCCGACATACTGAGTAAGAGATTGAAAAGGGGAGAAGTTCTGTTTTTATTGCATATATCGACGTTTCAGCCGGAATAGAGAGGTTTTCGTGTACATCTTCCATCGGTAATATAAACAGAAAATCAGGAACATTTTAGTAAATTCTAATGAAAACACATTGATTTTTATCATTTGTATTGGAAACAACATTGTCATATGTCTTTTCTTGGATCTAAATAATACGAAACCTCGCTCTATGATTTGAAGTTAAAATCCTGATATATGGTAAAATAGTGACTTTTTTCACGTTTTCCATGTAGTTTGATAATACGTAAATATATTCATTTTTACCAATATTTCGATACTATTTCATGTAGTATCACGATATGTGATTTGGCCTTCAAATCTCAGAATGTCGCATAATATAGCATTTTAAGCAAATTTTCTTGCATTTTGTTTCGTACGAAAAATCATCGAATTTAGCAATATTTTGACGCTTATCATCCCCTTTTCCTCTATGTGATTTAAACAAAATATCATCGAATTAGGCAATTTTTTGCCGTTTTTCCACGTTTTCGTGAATTTTCAGTTTATGGGTATTAATTCACTACATATACGATAAAAATGATGCAAACACATAATTGATTTTAATAACCTTAAAAACTTCTTTTTCAATCAACTATTTGTTTCTCGTTAAAATACTGAGTAAGAGATTGAAAAGGGAAGAAGTTCTGTTTTTATTGCATATATCGACGTTTCAGCCGGAATAGAGCGGTTTTCGTGTACACCTTCCATCGGTAATATAAACGGAAAATCAGGAACATTTTAGTTAATTCTAATGAAAACGTATTGATTTTTATCATTTGTATTGGAAACAACATTGTCATATGTCTTTTCTTGGATCTAAATAATACGAAACCTCGCTCTATGATTTGAAGTTAAAATCCTCATATATGGTAAAATAGTGACTTTTTTCACGTTTTCCATGTAGTGTGATTTTACGTAAATATATTCGTTTTTACCAATATTTCGATACTACTTCATGTAGTATCACGATATGTGATTTGGCCTTCAAATCTCAGAATGTCGCATAATATAGCATTTTAAGCAAGTTTTCTTGCATTTTGTTTCGTACGAAAAATCATCGAATTTAGCAATATTTTGACGCTTATCATCCCCTTTTCCTCTATGTGATTTAAACAAAATATCATCAAATTAGGCAATATTTTGCCGTTTTCTACGTTTTCGTGAATTTTCAGTTTATGGGTATTAATTCACTATATATACGATAAAAATGATGCAAACACATAATTGATTTTAATAACCTTAAAAACTTCTTTTTCAATCAACTATTTGTTTCTCGTTAAAAAATACTGAGTAAGAGATTGAAAAGGGGAGAAGTTCTGTTTTTATTGCATATATCGACGTTTCAGCCGGAATAGAGCGGTTTTCGTGTACATCTTCCATCGGTAATATAAACGGAAAATCAGGAACATTATAGTTAATTCTAATGAAAACACATTGATTTTTATCATTTGTATTGGAAACAACATTGTCATATGTCTTTTCTTGGATCTAAATTATACGAAACCTCGCTCTATGATTTGAAGTTAAAATCCTCATATATGGTAAAATAGTGACTTTTTTCACGTTTTCCATGTAGTGTGATTTTACGTAAATATATTCGTTTTTACCAATATTTCGATACTACTTCATGTAGTATCACGATATGTGATTTGGAATTCAAATCTCAGAATGTCGCATAATATTGCATTTTAAGCAAGTTTTCTTGCATTTTGTTTCGTACGAAAAATCATCGAATTTAGCAATATTTTGACGCTTATCATCCCCTTTTCCTCTATGTGATTTAAACAAAATATCATCGAATTAGGCAATATTTTGCCGTTTTTCCACGTTTTCGTGAATTTTCAGTTTATGGGTATTAATTCACTATATATACGATAAAAATGATGCAAACACATAATTGATTTTAATAACCTTAAAAACTTCTTTTTCAATCAACTATTTGTTTCTCGTTAAAATACTGAGTAAGAGATTGAAAAGGGGAGAAGTTCTGTTTTTATTGCATATATCGACGTTTCAGCCGGAATAGAGCGGTTTTCGTGTACATCTTCCATCGGTAATATAAACGGAAAATCAGGAACATTATAGTTAATTCAAATGAAAACACATTGATTTTTATCATTTGTATTGGAAACAACATTGTCATATGTCTTTTTTTTGGATCTAAATAATACGAAACCTCGCTCTATGATTTGAAGTTAAAATCCTCATATATGGTAAAATAGTGACTTTTTTCACGTTTTCCATGTAGTTTGATAATACGTAAATATATTCGTTTTTACCAATATTTCGATACTATTTCATGTAGTATCACGATATGTGATTTGGCCTTCAAATCTCAGAATGTCGCATAATATAGCATTTTAAGCAAATTTTCTTGCATTTTGTTTCGTACGAAAAATCATCGAATTTAGCAATATTTTTACGATTATCATCCCCTTTTCCTCTATGTGATTTAAACAAAATATCATCGAATTAGGCAATATTTTGCCGTTTTTCCACGTTTTTGTGAATTTTCAGTTTATGGGTATTAATTCACTATATATACGTAAAAATGATGCAAACACATAATTGATTAGATAATAACCTTAAAAACTTCATTTTCAATCAACTATTTGTTTCTCGTTAAAATACTGAGTAAGAGATTGAAAAGGGGAGATGTTCTGTTTTTATTGCATATATCGACGTTTCAGCCGGAATAGAGCGGTTTTATCGACATCTTCCATCGGTAATATAAACGGAAAATCTGGAACATTTTAGTAAATTCTAATGAAAACACATTGATTTTTATAATTTGTATTGGAAACAACATTGTCATATGTCTTTTCTTGGATCTAAATAATACGAAACCTCGGTCTATGATTTGAAGTTAAAATCCTCATATATGGTAAAATAGTGACTTTTTTCACGTTTTCCATGTAGTTTGATATTACGTAAATATATTCATTTTTACCAATATTTCGATACTATTTCATGTAGTATCACGATATGTGATTTGGCCTTCAAATCTCAGAATGTCGCATAATATATCATTTTAAGCAAGTTTTCTTGCATTTTGTTTCGTACGAAAAATCATCGAATTTAGCAATATTTTGACGATTATCATCCCCTTTTTCTCAATGTGATTTAAACAAAATATCATCGAATTAGGCAATATTTTGCCGTTTTTCCACGTTTTTGTGAATTTTCAGTTTATGGGTATTAATTCACTATATATACGTAAAATGATGCAAA
This sequence comes from Procambarus clarkii, assembly GCF_040958095.1. Classification (NCBI taxonomy): domain Eukaryota; kingdom Metazoa; phylum Arthropoda; class Malacostraca; order Decapoda; family Cambaridae; genus Procambarus; species Procambarus clarkii. The sequence goes on along the minus strand of NC_091162.1, from coordinate 52,209,907 downwards.
CACATAATTGATTAGATAATAACCTTAAAAACTTCATTTTCAATCAACTATTTGTTTCTCGTTAAAATACTGAGTAAGAGATTGAAAAGGGGAGAATTTCTGTTTTTATTGCATATATCGACGTTTCAGCCGGAATAGAGCGGTTTTATCGACATCTTCCATCGGTAATATAAACGGAAAATCAGGAACATTTTAGTTAATTCTAATGAAAACACATTGATTTTCATAATTTGTATTGGAAACAACATTGTCATATGTCTTTTCTTGGATCTAAATAATACGAAAGCTCGCTCTATGATTAGAAGTTAAAATCCTCATATATGGTAAAATAGTGACTTTTTTCACGTTTTCCATGTAGTGTGATTTTACGAAAATATATTCGTTTTTACCAATATTTCGATACTACTTCATGTAGTATCACGATATGTGATTTGGCCTTCAAATCTCAGAAAGACGCATAATAAAGCATTTTAAGCGAGTTTTCTTGCATTTTGTTTACGAAATAGAGCGGTTTTCGTGTACATCTTCCATCGGTAATATAAACGGAAAATCAGGAACATTTTAGTTAATTCTAATGAAAACACATTGATTTTCATAATTTGTATTGGAAACAACATTGTCATATGTCTTTTCTTGGATCTAAATAATACGAAAGCTCGCTCTATGATTAGAAGTTAAAATCCTCATATATAGTAAAATAGTGACTTTTTTCACGTTTTCCATGTAGTGTGATTTTACGAAAATATATTCGTTTTACCAATATTTCGATACTACTTCATGTAGTATCACGATATGTGATTTGGCCTTCAAATCTCAGAATGTCGCATAATAAAGCCTTTTAAGCGAGTTTTCTTGCATCTTGTTTCGTACGAAAAATCATCGAATTTAGCAATATTTTGACGTTTATCATCCCCTTTTCCTCTATGTGATTTAAACAAAATATCATCGAATTAGGCAATATTTTGCCGTTTTTCCACGTTTTTGTTCATTTTCAGTTTATGGGTATTAATTCACTATATATACGTAAAAATGATGCAAACTCATAATTGATTAGATAATAACCTTAAAAACTTCATTTTCAATCGACTATTTGTTTCTCGTTAAAATACTGAGTAAGAGATTGAAAAGGGGAGAAGTTCTGTTTTTATTGCATATATCGACGTTTCAGCCGGAATAGAGCGGTTTTACGTGTACATCTTCCATCGGTAATATAAACGGAAAATCAGGAACATTTTAGTTAATTCTAATGAAAACACATTGATTTTTATCATTTGTATTGGAAACAACATTGTCATATGTCTTTTCTTGGATCTAAATAATACGAAACCTCGCTATATGATTTGAAGTTAAAATCCTCATATATGGTAAAATAGTACCTTTTTCACGTTTTCCATGTAGTTTGATATTACGTAAATATATTCATTTTTACCAATATTTCGATACTATTTCATGTAGTATCACGATATGTGATTTGGCCTTCAAATCTCAGAATGTCGCATACTATAGCATTTTAAACAAGTTTTCTTGCATTTTGTTTCTTACGAAAAATCATCAAATTTAGCAATATTTTGACGATTATCATCCCCTTTTTTTCAATGTGATTTAAACAAAATATCATCGAATTAGGCAATATTTTGCCGTTTTTCCACGTTTTTGTGAATTTTCAGTTTATGGGTATTAATTCACTATATATACGTAAAAATGATGCAAACACATAATTGATTAGATAATAACCTTAAAAACTTCATTTTCAATCAACTATTTGTTTCTCGTTAAAAAACTGAGTAAGAGATTGAAAAGGGGAGAAGTTCTGTTTTTATTGCATATATCGACGTTTCAGCCGGAATAGAGGGGTTTTACTGACATCTTCCATCGGTAATATAAACGGAAAATCAGGAACATTTTAGTAAATTCTAATGAAAACACACTGATTTTTATAATTTGTATTGGAAACAACATTGTCATATGTCTTTTCTTGGATCTAAATAATAAGAAACCTCGCTCTATGATTTGAAGTTAAAATCCTCATATATGGTAAAATAGTGACTTTTTTCAGGTTTTCCATGTAGTGTGATTTTACGTATATATATTCGTTTTTACCAATATTTTGATACTACTTCATGTAGTATCACGATATGTGATTTGGCCTTCAAATCTCAGAATGTCGCATAATAAAGCATTTTAAGCGAGTTTTCTTGCATTTTGTTTCGTACGAAAAATAATCGAATTTAGCAATATTTTGACGTTTATCATCCCCTTTTCCTCTATGTTATTTAAACAAAATATCATCGAATTAGGCAATATTTTGCCGTTTTTCCACGTTTTTGTGAATTTTCAGTTTTTGGGTATTAATTCACTATATATACGTAAAAATGATGCAAACACATAATTGATTAGATAATAACCTTAAAAACTTCATTTTCAATCAACTATTTGTTTCTCGTTAAAATACTGAGTAAGAGATTGAAAAGGGGAGAAGTTCTGTTTTTATTGCATATATCGACGTTTCAGCCGGAATAGAGCGGTTTTACCGACATCTTCCATCGGTAATATAAACGGAAAATCAGGAACATTTTAGTAAATTCTAATGAAAACACATTGATTTTTATCATTTGTATTCGAAACAACATTGTCATATGTCTTTTCTTGGATCTAAATAATACGAAACCTCGCTCTATGATTTGAAAATAAAATCCTCATATATGGTAAAATAGTGACTTTTTTCACGTTTTCCATGTAGTTTGATATTACGTAAATATATTCATTTTTACCAATATTTCGATACTATTTCATGTAGTATCACGATATGTGATTTGGCCTTCAAATCTCAGAATGTCGCATAATATAGCATTTTAAGCAAGTTTTCTTGCATTTTGTTTCGTACGAAAAATCATCGAATTTAGCAATATTTTGACGTTTATCATCCCCTTTTCCTTTATGTGATTTAAACAAAATATCATCGAATTAGGCAATATTTTGCCGTTTTTCCACGTTTTTGTGAATTTTCAGTTTATTGTTATTAATTAATTAATTATTCAATATAAATGATGCAAACACATAATTGATTAGAAATTAACCTTAATTGCTTCACTTTCAATCATCTATTTGTTTCTCGTTAAAATACTGAGTAAGATATTGAAAAGAGGAGAAGTTCTGTTTTTATTGCATATATCGACGTTTCAGCTGGAATAGAGCGGTTTTCGTGTACATCTTCCATCGGTAATATAAACGGAAAATCAGGAACATTTTAGTTAATTCTAATGAAAACACATTGATTTTCATAATTTGTATTGGAAACAACATTGTCATATGTCTTTTCTTGGATCTAAATAATACGAAAGCTCGCTCTATGATTTGAAGTTAAAATCCTCATATATGGTAAAATAGTGACTTTTTTCACGTTTTCCATGTAGTGTGATTTTACGAAAATATATTCGTTTTACCAATATTTCGATACTACTTCATGTAGTATCACGATATGTGATTTGGCCTTCAAATCTCAGAATGTCGCATAATAAAGCATTTTAAGCGAGTTTTCTTGCATTTTGTTTCGTACGAAAAATCATCGAATTTAGCAATATTTTGACGTTTATCATCCCCTTTTCCTCTTTGTGATTTAAACAAAATATCATCGAATTAGGCAATATTTTGCCGTTTTTCGACGTTTTTGTGAATTTTCAGTTTATGGGTATTAATTCACTATATATACGTAAAAATGATGCAAACACATAATTTATTAGATAATAACCTTAAAAACTTCATTTTCAATCAACTATTTGTTTCTCGTTAAAATTCTGAGTAAGAGATTGAAAAGGGAAGAAGTTCTGTTTTTATTGCATATATCGACGTTTCAGCCGGAATAGAGCGGTTTTACCGACATCTTCCATCGGTAATATAAACGGAAAATCAGGAACATTTTAGTAAATTCTAATGAAAACACATTGATTTTTATCATTTGTATTGGAAACAACATTGTCATATGTATTTTCTTGGATCTAAATAATACGAAACCTCGCTCTATGATTTGAAAATAAAATCCTCATATATGGTAATATAGTGACTTTTTTCACGTTTTCCATGTAGTTTGATATTACGTAAATATATTCATTTTTACCAATATTTCGATACTATTTCATGTAGTATCACGATATGTTATTTGGCCTTCAAATCTCAGAATGTCGCATAATAAAGTATTTTAAGCGAGTTTTCTTGCATTTTGTTTCGTACGAAAAATCATCGAATTTAGCAATATTTTGACGTTTGTCATCCCCTTTTCCTCTATGTGATTTAAACAAAATATCATCGAATTAGGCAATATTTTGCCGTTTTTCCACGTTTTTGTGAATTTTCAGTTTATGGGTATTAATTCACTATATATACGTAAAAATGAGGCAAACACATAATTGTTTAGATAATAACCTTAAAAACTTCATTTTCAATGGACTATTTGTTTCTCGTTAAAATACTGAGTAAGAGATTGAAAAGGGGAGAAGTTCTGTTTTATTGCATATATCGACGTTTCAGCCGGAATAGAGCGGTTTTACGTGTACATCTTCAATCGGTAAAATAAACGGAAAATCAGGAACATTTTAGTAAATTCTAATGAAAACACATTTATTTTCATCATTTGTATTGGAAACAACATTGTCATATGTCTTTTCTTGCATCTAAATAATACGAAACCTCGCTCTATGATTTGAAGTTAAAATCCTCATATATGGTAAAATAGTGACTTTTTTCACGTTTTCCATGTAGTTTGATTTTGACGATTATCATCCCCTTTTTCTCTATGTGATTTAAACAAAATATCATCGAATTAGGCAATATTTTGCCGTTTTTCCACGTTTTTGTGAATTTTCAGTTTATAGTTATTAATTCACTATATATACGTAAAAATAAAGCAAACACATAATTGATTAGATAATAACCTTAAAAACTTCATTTTCAATCAACTATTTGTTTCTCGTTAAAATACTGAGTAAGAGATTGAAAAGGGGAGAAGTTCTGTTTTTATTGCATATATCGACGTTTCAGCCGGAATAGAGCGGTTTTCGTGTACATCTTCCATCGATAATATAAACGGAAAATCAGGAACATTTTAGGTAATTCTAATGAAAACACATTGATTTTTATCATTTGTATTGGACACAACATTGTCATATGTCTTTTCTTGGATCTAAATAATACGAAACCTCGCTCTATGATTTGAAGTTAAAATCCTCATATATGGTAAAATAGTGACTTTTTTCACGTTTTCCATGTAGTTTGATAATACGTAAATATATTCATTTTTACCAATATTTCGATACTATTTCATGTAGTATCACGATATGTGATTTGGCCTTCAAATCTCAGAATGTCGCATAATATAGCATTTTAAGCAAATTTTCTTGCATTTGGTTTCGTACGAAAAATCATCGAATTTAGCAATATTTTGACGATTATCATCCCCTTTTTCTCTATGTGATTTAAACAAAATATCATCGAATTAGGCAATATTTTGCCGTTTTCCACGTTTTTGTGAATTTTCAGTTTATGGGTATTAATTCACTATATATACGTAAAAATGATGCAAACACATAATTGATTAGATAATTACCTTAAAAACTTCATTTTCAATCAACTATTTGTTTCTCGTTAAAATACTGAGTAAGAGATTGAAAAGGGGAGAAGTTCTGTTTTTATTGCATATATCGACGTTTCAGCCGGAATAGAGCGGTTTTCGTGTACATCTTCCATCAGTAATATAAGCGGAAAATCAGAAACATTTTAGTTAATTCTAATGAAAACACATTGATTTTTATCATTTGTATTGGAAACAACATTGTCATATGTCTTTTCTTGGATCTAAATAATACGAAACCTCGCTCTATGATTTGAAGTTAAAATCCTCATATATGGTAAAATAGTGATTTTTTTCACGTTTTCCATGTAGTTTGATAATACGTAAATATATTCGTTTTTACCAATATTTCGATACTATTTCATGTAGTATCACGATATGTGATTTGGCCTTCAAATCTCAGAATGTCGCATAATATAGCATTTTAAGCAAATTTTCTTGCATTTTGTTTCGTACGAAAAATAATCGAATTTAGCAATATTTTGACGATTATCATCCCCTTTTTCTCTATGCGATTTAAGCAAAAAATCATCGAATTAGCCAATATTTTGCCGTTTTTCCACGTTTTTGTGAATTTTCAGTTTATGGGTATTAATTCACTATATATACGTGAAAATGATATATAATAAACGATAAACGTTATATTTTATAAACGATAAAATAAATGATAAACGTAAATATATTCGTTTTTACCAATATTTCGATACTACTTCATGTAGTATCACGATATGTGATTTGGCCTTCAAATCTCAGAATGTCGAATAATATAGCATTTTAAGCAAGTTTTCTTGCATTTTGTTTCGTACGAAAAATCATCGAATTTAGCAATATTTTGACGTTTATCATCCCCTTTTCCTCTTTGTGATTTAAACAAAATATCATCGTATTAGGCAATATTTAACCGTTTTTCCACGTTTTTTTGAATCATCAGTTTATGGGTATTAATTCACTATATATACGTAAAAATGATGCAAACACATAATTGATTAGATAATAACCTTAAAAACTTCATTTTCAATCAACTATTTGTTTCTCGTTAAAATACTGACTAAGAGATTGAAAAGGGGAGAAGTTCTGTTTTTATTGCATATATCGACGTTTCATCCGGAATAGAGCGGTTTTACCTGTACATCTTCCATCGGTAATATAAACGGAAAATCAGGAACATTTTAGTAAATTCTAATGAAAACACATTGATTTTTATCATTTGTATTGGAAACAACATTGTCATATGTCTTTTTTTGGATCTAAATAATACGAAACCTCGCTCTATGATTTGAAGTTAAAATCCTCATATATGGTAAAATAGTGACTTTTTTCACGTTTTCCATGTAGTGTGATTTTACGTAAATATATTCGTTTTTACCAATATTTCGATACTACTTCATGTAGTATCACGATATGTGATTTGGCCTTCAAATCTCAGAATGTCGAATAATATAGCATTTTAAGCAAATTTTCTTGCATTTTGTTTCGTACGAAAAATCATCGAATTTAGCAATATTTTTACGATTATCATCCTCTTTTCCTCTATGTGATTTAAACAAAATATCATCGAATTAGGCAATATTTTGCCGTTTTTCCACGTTTTTGTGAATTTTCAGTTTATGGGTATTAATTCACTATATATACGTAAAAATGATGCAAACACATAATTGATTAGATAATAACCTTAAAAACTTCATTTTCAATCAACTATTTGTTTCTCGTTAAAATACTGAGTAAGAGATTGAAAAGGGGAGATGTTCTGTTTTTATTGCATATATCGACGTTTCAGCCGGAATAGAGCGGTTTTCGTGTACATCTTCCATTAGTAATATAAACGGAAAATCAGAAACATTTTAGTAAATTCTAATGAAAACACATTGATTTTTATCATTTGTATTGGAAACAACATTGTCATATGTCTTTTCTTGGATCTAAATAATACGAAACCTCGCTCTATGATTTGAAGTTAAAATCCTCATATATGGTAAAATAGTGACTTTTTTCACGTTTTCCATGTAGTTTGATAATACGTAAATATATTCGTTTTTACCAATATTTCGATACTACTTCATGTCGAATCACGATATGTGATTTGGCCTTCAAATCTCAGAATGTCGCATAATATAGCATTTTAAGCAAGTTTTCTTGCATTTTGTTTCGTACGAAAAATCATCGAATTTAGCAATATTTTGACGCTTATCATCCCCTTTTCCTCTATGTGATTTAAACAAAATATCATCGAATTAGGCAATACTTTGCCGTTTTCCACGTTTTCGTGAATTTTCAGTTTATGGGTATTAATTCACTATATATACGATTAAAATAATGCAAACACATAATTGATTTTAATAACCTTAAAAACTTCTTTTTCAATCAACTATTTGTTTCTCGTTAAAATACTCAGTAAGAGATTGAAAAGGGGAGAAGTTCTGTTTTTATTGCATATATCGATGTTTCAGCCGGAATAGAGTGGTTTTCGTGTACATCTTCCATCAGTAATATAAGCGGAAAATCAGAAACATTTTAGTTAATTCTAATGAAAACACATTGATTTTTATCATTTGTATTGGAAACAACATTGTCATATGTCTTTTCTTGGATCTAAATAATACGAAACCTCGCTCTATGATTTGAAGTTAAAATCCTCATATATGGTAAAATAGTGACTTTATTCACGTTTTCCATGTAGTGTGATTTTACGTAAATATATTCGTTTTTACCAATATTTCGATACTACTTCATGTAGTATCACGATATGTGATTTGGCCTTCAAATCTCAGAATGTCGAATAATATAGCATTTTAAGCAAATTTTCTTGCATTTTGTTTCGTACGAAAAATCATCGAATTTAGCAATATTTTTACGATTATCATCCCCTTTTCCTCTATGTGATTTAAACAAAATATCATCGTATTAGGCAATATTTAACCGTTTTTCCACGTTTTTGTTAATTTTCAGTTTATGGGTATTAATTCACTATATATACGTAAAAATGATGCAAACACATAATTGATTAGATAATAACCTTAAAAACTTCATTTTCAATCAACTATTTGTTTCTCGTTAAAATACTGAGTAAGAGATTGAAAAGGGGAGAAGTTCTGTTTTTATTGCATATATCGACGTTTCATCCGGAATAGAGCGGTTTTACCTGTACATCTTCCATCGGTAATATAAACGGAAAATCAGGAACATTTTAGTAAATTCTAATGAAAACACATTGATTTTTATCATTTGTATTGGAAACAACATTGTCATATGTCTTTTTTTGGATCTAAATAATACGAAACCTCGCTCTATGATTTGAAGTTAAAATCCTCATATATGGTAAAATAGTGATTTTTTTCACGTTTTCCATGTAGTTTGATAATACGTAAATATATTCATTTTTACCAATATTTCGATACTATTTCATGTAGTATCACGATATGTGATTTGGCCTTCAAATCTCAGAATGTCGCATAATATAGCATTTTAAGCAAATTTTCTTGCATTTTGTTTCGTACGAAAAATCATCGAATTTAGCAATATTTTTACGATTATCATCCCCTTTTCCTCTATGTGATTTAAACAAAATATCATCGTATTAGGCAATATTTAACCGTTTTTCCACGTTTTTGTTAATTTTCAGTTTATGGGTATTAATTCACTATATATACGTAAAAATGATGCAAACACATAATTGATTAGATAATAACCTTAAAAACTTCATTTTCAATCAACTATTTGTTTCTCGTTAAAATACTGAGTTAGAGATTGAAAAGGGGAGAAGTTCTGTTTTTATTGCATATATCGACGTTTCATCCGGAATAGAGCGGTTTTACCTGTACATCTTCCATCGGTAATATAAACGGAAAATCAGGAACATTTTAGTAAATTCTAATGAAAACACATTGATTTTTATCATTTGTATTGGAAACAACATTGTCATATGTCTTTTTTTGGATCTAAATAATACGAAACCTCGCTCTATGATTTGAAGTTAAAATCCTCATATATGGTAAAATAGTGACTTTTTTCACGTTTTCCATGTAGTGTGATTTTACGTAAATATATTCGTTTTTACCAATATTTCGATACTACTTCATGTAGTATCACGATATGTGATTTGGCCTTCAAATCTCAGAATGTCGAATAATATAGCATTTTAAGCAAATTTTCTTGCATTTTGTTTCGTACGAAAAATCATCGAATTTAGCAATATTTTTACGATTATCATCCTCTTTTCCTCTATGTGATTTAAACAAAATATCATCGAATTAGGCAATATTTTGCCGTTTTTCCACGTTTTTGTGAATTTTCAGTTTATGGGTATTAATTCACTATATATACGTAAAAATGATGCAAACACATAATTGATTAGATAATAACCTTAAAAACTTCATTTTCAATCAACTATTTGTTTCTCGTTAAAATACTGAGTAAGAGATTGAAAAGGGGAGATGTTCTGTTTTTATTGCATATATCGACGTTTCAGCCGGAATAGAGCGGTTTTCGTGTACATCTTCCATTAGTAATATAAACGGAAAATCAGGAACATTTTAGTAAATTCTAATGAAAACACATTGATTTTTATCATTTGTATTGGAAACAACATTGTCATATGTCTTTTCTTGGATCTAAATAATACGAAACCTCGCTCTATGATTTGAAGTTAAAATCCTCATATATGGTAAAATAGTGACTTTTTTCACGTTTTCCATGTAGTTTGATAATACGTAAATATATTCGTTTTTACCAATATTTCGATACTACTTCATGTCGTATCACGATATGTGATTTGGCCTTCAAATCTCAGAATGTCGCATAATATAGCATTTTAAGCAAGTTTTCTTGCATTTTGTTTCGTACGAAAAATCATCGAATTTAGCAATATTTTGACGCTTATCATCCCCTTTTCCTCTATGTGATTTAAACAAAATATCATCGAATTAGGCAATACTTTGCCGTTTTCCACGTTTTCGTGAATTTTCAGTTTATGGGTATTAATTCACTATATATACGATAAAAATAATGCAAACACATAATTGATTTTAATAACCTTAAAAACTTCTTTTTCAATCAACTATTTGTTTCTCGTTAAAATACTCAGTAAGAGATTGAAAAGGGGAGAAGTTCTGTTTTTATTGCATATATCGATGTTTCAGCCGGAATAGAGTGGTTTTCGTGTACATCTTCCATCAGTAATATAAGCGGAAAATCAGAAACATTTTAGTTAATTCTAATGAAAACACATTGATTTTTATCATTTGTATTGGAAACAACATTGTCATATGTCTTTTCTTGGATCTAAATAATACGAAACCTCGCTCTATGATTTGAAGTTAAAATCCTCATATATGGTAAAATAGTGACTTTTTTCACGTTTTCCATGTAGTGTGATTTTACGTAAATATATTCGTTTTTACCAATATTTCGATACTACTTCATGTAGTATCACGATATGTGATTTGGCCTTCAAATCTCAGAATGTCGAATAATATAGCATTTTAAGCAAATTTTCTTGCATTTTGTTTCGTACGAAAAATCATCGAATTTAGCAATATTTTTACGATTATCATCCCCTTTTCCTCTATGTGATTTAAACAAAATATCATCGTATTAGGCAATATTTAACCGTTTTTCCACGTTTTTGTTAATTTTCAGTTTATGGGTATTAATTCACTATATATACGTAAAAATGATGCAAACACATAATTGATTAGATAATAACCTTAAAAACTTCATTTTCAATCAACTATTTGTTTCTCGTTAAAATACTGAGTAAGAGATTGAAAAGGGGAGAAGTTCTGTTTTTATTGCATATATCGACGTTTCATCCGGAATAGAGCGGTTTTACCTGTACATCTTCCATCGGTAATATAAACGGAAAATCAGGAACATTTTAGTAAATTCTAATGAAAACACATTGATTTTTATCATTTGTATTGGAAACAACATTGTCATATGTCTTTTTTTGGATCTAAATAATACGAAACCTCGCTCTATGATTTGAAGTTAAAATCCTCATATATGGTAAAATAGTGACTTTTTTCACGTTTTCCATGTAGTTTGATAATACGTAAATATATTCATTTTTACCAATATTTCGATACTATTTCATGTAGTATCACGATATGTGATTTGGCCTTCAAATCTCAGAATGTCGCATAATATAGCATTTTAAGCAAATTTTCTTGCATTTTGTTTCGTACGAAAAATCATCGAATTTAGCAATATTTTTACGATTATCATCCCCTTTTCCTCTATGTGATTTAAACAAAATATCATCGTATTAGGCAATATTTAACCGTTTTTCCACGTTTTTTTAATTTTCAGTTTATGGGTATTAATTCACTATATATACGTAAAAATGATGCAAACACATAATTGATTAGATAATAACCTTAAAAACTTCATTTTCAATCAACTATTTGTTTCTCGTTAAAATACTGAGTAAGAGATTGAAAAGGGGAGAAGTTCTGTTTTTATTGCATATATCGACGTTTCATCCGGAATAGAGCGGTTTTACCTGTACATCTTCCATCGGTAATATAAACGGAAAATCAGGAACATTTTAGTAAATTCTAATGAAAACACATTGATTTTTATCATTTGTATTGGAAACAACATTGTCATATGTCTTTTTTTGGATCTAAATAATACGAAACCTCGCTCTATGATTTGAAGTTAAAATCCTCATATATGGTAAAATAGTGACTTTTTTCACGTTTTCCATGTAGTGTGATTTTACGTAAATATATTCGTTTTTACCAATATTTCGATACTACTTCATGTAGTATCACGATATGTGATTTGGCCTTCAAATCTCAGAATGTCGAATAATATAGCATTTTAAGCAAATTTTCTTGCATTTTGTTTCGTACGAAAAATCATCGAATTTAGCAATATTTTTACGATTATCATCCTCTTTTCCTCTATGTGATTTAAACAAAATATCATCGAATTAGGCAATATTTTGCCGTTTTTCCACGTTTTTGTGAATTTTCAGTTTATGGGTATTAATTCACTATATATACGTAAAAATGATGCAAACACATAATTGATTAGATAATAACCTTAAAAACTTCATTTTCAATCAACTATTTGTTTCTCGTTAAAATACTGAGTAAGAGATTGAAAAGGGGAGATGTTCTGTTTTTATTGCATATATCGACGTTTCAGCCGGAATAGAGCGGTTTTCGTGTACATCTTCCATTAGTAATATAAACGGAAAATCAGGAACATTTTAGTAAATTCTAATGAAAACACATTGATTTTTATCATTTGTATTGGAAACAACATTGTCATATGTCTTTTCTTGGATCTAAATAATACGAAACCTCGCTCTATGATTTGAAGTTAAAATCCTCATATATGGTAAAATAGTGACTTTTTTCACGTTTTCCATGTAGTTTGATAATACGTAAATATATTCGTTTTTACCAATATTTCGATACTACTTCATGTCGTATCACGATATGTGATTTGGCCTTCAAATCTCAGAATGTCGCATAATATAGCATTTTAAGCAAGTTTTCTTGCATTTTGTTTCGTACGAAAAATCATCGAATTTAGCAATATTTTGACGCTTATCATCCCCTTTTCCTCTATGTGATTTAAACAAAATATCATCGAATTAGGCAATACTTTGCCGTTTTCCAAGTTTTCGTGAATTTTCAGTTTATGGGTATTAATTCACTATATATACGATAAAAATAATGCAAACACATAATTGATTTTAATAACCTTAAAAACTTCTTTTTCAATCAACTATTTGTTTCTCGTTAAAATACTCAGTAAGAGATTGAAAAGGGGAGAAGTTCTGTTTTTATTGCATATATCGATGTTTCAGCCGGAATAGAGTGGTTTTCGTGTACATCTTCCATCAGTAATATAAGCGGAAAATCAGAAACATTTTAGTTAATTCTAATGAAAACACATTGATTTTTATCATTTGTATTGGAAACAACATTGTCATATGTCTTTTCTTGGATCTAAATAATACGAAACCTCGCTCTATGATTTGAAGTTAAAATCCTCATATATGGTAAAATAGTGACTTTTTTCACGTTTTCCATGTAGTGTGATTTTACGTAAATATATTCGTTTTTACCAATATTTCGATACTACTTCATGTAGTATCACGATATGTGATTTGGCCTTCAAATCTCAGAATGTCGAATAATATAGCATTTTAAGCAAATTTTCTTGCATTTTGTTTCGTACGAAAAATCATCGAATTTAGCAATATTTTTACGATTATCATCCCCTTTTCCTCTATGTGATTTAAACAAAATATCATCGTATTAGGCAATATTTAACCGTTTTTCCACGTTTTTGTTAATTTTCAGTTTATGGGTATTAATTCACTATATATACGTAAAAATGATGCAAACACATAATTGATTAGATAATAACCTTAAAAACTTCATTTTCAATCAACTATTTGTTTCTCGTTAAAATACTGAGTAAGAGATTGAAAAGGGGAGAAGTTCTGTTTTTATTGCATATATCGACGTTTCATCCGGAATAGAGCGGTTTTACCTGTACATCTTCCATCGGTAATATAAACGGAAAATCAGGAACATTTTAGTAAATTCTAATGAAAACACATTGATTTTTATCATTTGTATTGGAAACAACATTGTCATATGTCTTTTTTTGGATCTAAATAATACGAAACCTCGCTCTATGATTTGAAGTTAAAATCCTCATATATGGTAAAATAGTGACTTTTTTCACGTTTTCCATGTAGTGTGATTTTACGTAAATATATTCGTTTTTACCAATATTTCGATACTACTTCATGTAGTATCACGATATGTTATTTGGCCTTCAAATCTCAGAATGTCGAATAATATAGCATTTTAAGCAAATTTTCTTGCATTTTGTTTCGTACGAAAAATCATCGAATTTAGCAATCTTTTTACGATTATCATCCTCTTTTCCTCTATGTGATTTAAACAAAATATCATCGAATTAGGCAATATTTTGCCGTTTTTCCACGTTTTTGTGAATTTTCAGTTTATGGGTATTAATTCACTATATATACGTAAAAATGATGTAAACACATAATTGATTAGATAATAACCTTAAAAACTTCATTTTCAATCAACTATTTGTTTCTCGTTAAAATACTGAGTAAGAGATTGAAAAGGGGAGATGTTCTGTTTTTATTGCATATATCGACGTTTCAGCCGGAATAGAGCGGTTTTCGTGTACATCTTCCATTAGTAATATAAACGGAAAATCAGGAACATTTTAGTAAATTCTAATGAAAACACATTGATTTTTATCATTTGTATTGGAAACAACATTGTCATATGTCTTTTCTTGGATCTAAATAATACGAAACCTCGCTCTATGATTTGAAGTTAAAATCCTCATATATGGTAAAATAGTGACTTTTTTCACGTTTTCCATGTAGTTTGATAATACGTAAATATATTCGTTTTTACCAATATTTCGATACTACTTCATGTCGTATCACGATATGTGATTTGGCCTTCAAATCTCAGAATGTCGCATAATATAGCATTTTAAGCAAGTTTTCTTGCATTTTGTTTCGTACGAAAAATCATCGAATTTATCAATATTTTGACGCTTATCATCCCCTTTTCCTCTATGTGATTTAAACAAAATATCATCGAATTAGGCAATACTTTGCCGTTTTCCACGTTTTCGTGAATTTTCAGTTTATGGGTATTAATTCACTATATATACGATAAAAATAATGCAAATACATAATTGATTTTAATAACCTTAAAAACTTCTTTTTCAATCAACTATTTGTTTCTCGTTAAAATACTCAGTAAGAGATTGAAAAGGGGAGAAGTTCTGTTTTTATTGCATATATCGATGTTTCAGCCGGAATAGAGTGGTTTTCGTGTACATCTTCCATCAGTAATATAAGCGGAAAATCAGAAACATTTTAGTTAATTCTAATGAAAACACATTGATTTTTATCATTTGTATTGGAAACAACATTGTCATATGTCTTTTCTTGGATCTAAATAATACGAAACCTCGCTCTATGATTTGAAGTTAAAATCCTCATATATGGTAAAATAGTGACTTTTTTCACGTTTTCCATGTAGTGTGATTTTACGTAAATATATTCGTTTTTACCAATATTTCGATACTACTTCATGTAGTATCACGATATGTGATTTGGCCTTCAAATCTCAGAATGTCGAATAATATAGCATTTTAAGCAAATTTTCTTGCATTTTGTTTCGTACGAAAAATCATCGAATTTAGCAATATTTTTACGATTATCATCCCCTTTTCCTCTATGTGATTTAAATAAAATATCATCGTATTAGGCAATATTTAACCGTTTTTCCACGTTTTTGTTAATTTTCAGTTTATGGGTATTAATTCACTATATATACGTAAAAATGATGCAAACACATAATTGATTAGATAATAACCTTAAAAACTTCATTTTCAATCAACTATTTGTTTCTCGTTAAAATACTGAGTAAGAGATTGAAAAGGGGAGAAGTTCTGTTTTTATTGCATATATCGACGTTTCATCCGGAATAGAGCGGTTTTACCTGTACATCTTCCATCGGTAATATAAACGGAAAATCAGGAACATTTTAGTAAATTCTAATGAAAACACATTGATTTTTATCATTTGTATTGGAAACAACATTGTCATATGTCTTTTTTTGGATCTAAATAATACGAAACCTCGCTCTATGATTTGAAGTTAAAATCCTCATATATGGTAAAATAGTGACTTTTTTCACGTTTTCCATGTAGTTTGATAATACGTAAATATATTCATTTTTACCAATATTTCGATACTATTTCATGTAGTATCACGATATGTGATTTGGCCTTCAAATCTCAGAATGTCTCATAATATAGCATTTTAAGCAAATTTTCTTGCATTTTGTTTCGTACGAAAAATAATCGAATTTAGCAATATTTTGACGATTATCATCCCCTTTTTCTCTAAGTGATTTAAACAAAATATCATCGAATTAGCCAATATTTTGCCGTTTTTCCACGTTTTTGTTAATTTTCAGTTTATGGGTATTAATTCACTATATATACGTAAAAATGATGCAAACACATAATTGATTAGATAATAACCTTAAAAACTTCATTTTCAATCAACTATTTGTTTCTCGTTAAAATACTGAGTAAGAGATTGAAAAGGGGAGAAGTTCTGTTTTTATTGCATATATCGACGTTTCATCCGGAATAGAGCGGTTTTACCTGTACATCTTCCATCGGTAATATAAACGGAAAATCAGGAACATTTTAGTAAATTCTAATGAAAACACATTGATTTTTATCATTTGTATTGGAAACAACATTGTCATATGTCTTTTCTTGGATCTAAATAATACGAAACCTCGCTCTATGATTTGAAGTTAAAATCCTCATATATGGTAAAATAGTGACTTTTTTCACGTTTTCCATGTAGTTTGATAATACGTAAATATATTCATTTTTACCAATATTTCGATACTATTTCATGTAGTATCACGATATGTGATTTGACCTTCAAATCTCAGAATGTCGCATAATATAGCATTTTAAGCAAATTTTCTTGCATTTTGATTCGTACGAAAAATAATCGAATTTAGCAATATTTTGACGATTATCATCCCCTTTTTCTCTATGTGATTTAAACAAAATATCATCGAATTAGCCAATATTTTGCCGTTTTTCCACGTTTTTGTTAATTTTCAGTTTATGGGTATTAATTCACTATATATACGTAAAAATGATGCAAACACATAATTGATTAGATAATAACCTTAAAAACTTCATTTTCAATCAACTATTTGTTTCTCGTTAAAATACTGAGTAAGAGATTGAAAAGGGGAGAAGTTCTGTTTTTATTGCATATATCGACGTTTCAGCCGGAATAGAGCGGTTTTACCTGTACATCTTCCATCGGTAATATAAACGGAAAATCAGGAACATTTTAGTAAATTCTAATGAAAACACATTGATTTTTATCATTTGTATTGGAAACAACATTGTCATATGTCTTTTCTTGGATCTAAATAATACGAAACCTCGCTCTATGATTTGTAGTTAAAATCCTCATATATGGTAAAATAGTGACTTTTTTCACGTTTTCCATGTAGTTTGATAATACGTAAATATATTCATTTTTACCAATATTTCGATACTATTTCATGTAGTATCACGATATGTGATTTGGCCTTCAAATCTCAGAATGTCGCATAATATAGCATTTTAAGCAAATTTTCTTGCATTTTGTTTCGTACGAAAAATAATCGAATTTAGCAATATTTTGACGATTATCATCCCCTTTTTCTCTATGTGATTTAAACAAAATATCATCGAATTAGCCAATATTTTGCCGTTTTTCCACGTTTTTGTGAATGTTCAGTTTATGGGTATTAATTCACTATATATACGTAAAAATGAAGCAAACACATAATTGATTAGATAATAACCATAAAAACTTCATTTTCAATCAACTATTTGTTTCTCGTTAAAATACTGAGTAAGAGATTGAAAAGGGGAGAAGTTCTGTTTTTATTGCATATATCGACGTTTCAGCCGGAATAGAGCGGTTTTCGTGTACATCTTCCATCGGTAATATAAACGGAAAATCAGGAACATTTTAGTTAATTCTAATGAAAACACATTGATTTTTATCATTTGTATTGGAAACAACATTGTCATATGTCTTTTCTTGGATCTAAATAATACGAAACCTCGCTCTATGATTTGTAGTTAAAATCCTCATATATGGTAAAATAGTGACTTTTTTCACGTTTTCCATGTAGTTTGATAATACGTAAATATATTCATTTTTACCAATATTTCGATACTATTTCATGTAGTATCACGATATGTGATTTGGCCTTCAAATCTCAGAATGTCGCATAATATAGCATTTTAAGCAAGTTGTCTTGCATTTTGTTTCGTACGAAAAATCATCGAATTTAGCAATATTTTGACGATTATCATCCCCTTTTTCTCTATGTGATTTAAACAGAATATCATCGAATTAGGCAATATTTTGCCGTTTTTCCACGTTTTTGTGAATTTTCAGTTTATGGGTATTAATTCACTATATATACGTAAAAATGATGCAAACACATAATTGATTAGATAATAACCTTAAAAACTTCATTTTCAATCAACTATTTGTTTCTCGTTAAAATACTGAGTAAGAGATTGAAAAGGGAAGAAGTTCTGTTTTTATTGCATATATCGACGTTTCAGCCGGAATAGAGCGGTTTTCGTGTACATCTTCCATCTGTAATATAAACGGAAAATCAGGATCATTTTAGTTAATTCTAATGAAAACATATTGATTTTTATCATTTGTATTGGAAACATCATTGTCATATGTCTTTTCTTGGATCTAAATAATACGAAACCTCGCTCTATGATTTGAAGTTAAAATCCTCATATATGGTAAAATAGTGACTTTTTTCGCGTTTTCCATGTAGTGTGGTTTTACGTAAATATATTCGTTTTTACCAATATTTCGATACTACTTCATGTAGTATCACGATATGTGATTTGGCCTTCAAATCTCAGAATGTCGCATAATATAGCATTTTAAGCAAGTTTTCTTGCATTTTGTTTCGTACGAAAAATCATCGAATTTAGCAATATTTTGACGCTTATCATCCCCTTTTCCTCTATGTGATTTAAACAAAATATCATCGAATTAGGCAATACTTTGCCGTTTTCCACGTTTTCGTGAATTTTCAGTTTATGGGTATTAATTCACTATATATACGATAAAAATAATGCAAATACATAATTGATTAGATAATAACCTTAAAAACTTCATTTTCAAACAACTATTTGTTTCTCGTTAAAATACTGAGTAAGAGATTGAAAAGGGGAGAAGTTCTGTTTTTATTGCATATATCGACGTTTCATCCGGAATAGAGCGGTTTTACCTGTACATCTTCCATCGGTAATATAAACGGAAAATCAGGAACATTATAGTAAATTCTAATGAAAACACATTGATTTTTATCATTTGTATTGGAAACAACATTGTCATGTCTTTTCTTGGATCTAAATAATACGAAACCTCGCTCTATGATTTGAAGTTAAAATCCTCATATATGGTAAAATAGTGACTTTTTTCACGTTTTCCATGTAGTGTGATTTTACGTAAATATATTCGTTTTTACCAATATTTCGATACTACTTCATGTAGTATCACGATGTGTGATTTGGCCTTCAAATCTCAGAATGTCGAATAATATAGCATTTTAAGCAAGTTTTCTTGCATTTTGTTTCGTACGAAAAATCATCGAATTTAGCAATATTTTGACGTTTATCATCCCCTTTTCCTTTATGTGATTTAAACAAAATATCATCGAATTAGGCAATATTTTGCCGTTTTTCCACGTTTTTGTGAATTTTCAGTTTATTGTTATTAATTAATTAATTATTCAATATAAATGATGCAAACACATAATTGATTAGAAATTAACCTTAATTGCTTCACTTTCAATCATCTATTTGTTTCTCGTTAAAATACTGAGTAAGATATTGAAAAGAGGAGAAGTTCTGTTTTTATTGCATATATCGACGTTTCAGCTGGAATAGAGCGGTTTTCGTGTACATCTTCCATCGGTAATATAAACGGAAAATCAGGAACATTTTAGTTAATTCTAATGAAAACACATTGATTTTCATAATTTGTATTGGAAACAACATTGTCATATGTCTTTTCTTGGATCTAAATAATACGAAAGCTCGCTCTATGATTAGAAGTTAAAATCCTCATATATGGTAAAATAGTGACTTTTTTCACGTTTTCCATGTAGTGTGATTTTACGAAAATATATTCGTTTTACCAATATTTCGATACTACTTCATGTAGTATCACGATATGTGATTTGGCCTTCAAATCTCAGAATGTCGCATAATAAAGCATTTTAAGCGAGTTTTCTTGCATTTTGTTTCGTACGAAAAATCATCGAATTTAGCAATATTTTGACGTTTATCATCCCCTTTTCCTCTTTGTGATTTAAACAAAATATCATCGAATTAGGCAATATTTTGCCGTTTTTCGACGTTTTTGTGAATTTTCAGTTTATGGGTATTAATTCACTATATATACGTAAAAATGATGCAAACACATAATTTATTAGATAATAACCTTAAAAACTTCATTTTCAATCAACTATTTGTTTCTCGTTAAAATTCTGAGTAAGAGATTGAAAAGGGAAGAAGTTCTGTTTTTATTGCATATATCGACGTTTCAGCCGGAATAGAGCGGTTTTACCGACATCTTCCATCGGTAATATAAACGGAAAATCAGGAACATTTAGTAAATTCTAATGAAAACACATTGATTTTTATCATTTGTATTGGAAACAACATTGTCATATGTATTTTCTTGGATCTAAATAATACGAAACCTCGCTCTATGATTTGAAAATAAAATCCTCATATATGGTAATATAGTGACTTTTTTCACGTTTTCCATGTAGTTTGATATTACGTAAATATATTCATTTTTACCAATATTTCGATACTATTTCATGTAGTATCACGATATGTTATTTGGCCTTCAAATCTCAGAATGTCGCATAATAAAGTATTTTAAGCGAGTTTTTTTGCATTTTGTTTCGTACGAAAAATCATCGAATTTAGCAATATTTTGACGTTTGTCATCCCCTTTTCCTCTATGTGATTTAAACAAAATATCATCGAATTAGGCAATATTTTGCCGTTTTTCCACGTTTTTGTGAATTTTCAGTTTATGGGTATTAATTCACTATATATACGTAAAAATGAGGCAAACACATAATTGTTTAGATAATAACCTTAAAAACTTCATTTTCAATGGACTATTTGTTTCTCGTTAAAATACTGAGTAAGAGATTGAAAAGGGGAGAAGTTCTGTTTTATTGCATATATCGACGTTTCAGCCGGAATAGAGCGGTTTTACGTGTACATCTTCAATCGGTAAAATAAACGGAAAATCAGGAACATTTTAGTAAATTCTAATGAAAACACATTTATTTTCATCATTTGTATTGGAAACAACATTGTCATATGTCTTTTCTTGCATCTAAATAATACGAAACCTCGCTCTATGATTTGAAGTTAAAATCCTCATATATGGTAAAATAGTGACTTTTTTCACGTTTTCCATGTAGTTTGATTTTGACGATTATCATCCCCTTTTTCTCTATGTGATTTAAACAAAATATCATCGAATTAGGCAATATTTTGCCGTTTTTCCACGTTTTTGTGAATTTTCAGTTTATAGTTATTAATTCACTATATATACGTAAAAATAAAGCAAACACATAATTGATTAGATAATAACCTTAAAAACTTCATTTTCAATCAACTATTTGTTTCTCGTTAAAATACTGAGTAAGAGATTGAAAAGGGGAGAAGTTCTGTTTTTATTGCATATATCGACGTTTCAGCCGGAATAGAGCGGTTTTCGTGTACATCTTCCATCGATAATATAAACGGAAAATCAGGAACATTTTAGTTAATTCTAATGAAAACACATTGATTTTTATCATTTGTATTGGACACAACATTGTTATATGTCTTTTCTTGGATCTAAATAATACGAAACCTCGCTCTATGATTTGAAGTTAAAATCCTCATATATGGTAAAATAGTGACTTTTTTCACGTTTTCCATGTAGTTTGATAATACGTAAATATATTCATTTTTACCAATATTTCGATACTATTTCATGTAGTATCACGATATGTGATTTGGCCTTCAAATCTCAGAATGTCGCATAATATAGCATTTTAAGCAAATTTTCTTGCATTTGGTTTCGTACGAAAAATCATCGAATTTAGCAATATTTTGACGATTATCATCCCCTTTTTCTCTATGTGATTTAAACAAAATATCATCGAATTAGGCAATATTTTGCCGTTTTCCACGTTTTTGTGAATTTTCAGTTTATGGGTATTAATTCACTATATATACGTAAAAATGATGCAAACACATAATTGATTAGATAATTACCTTAAAAACTTCATTTTCAATCAACTATTTGTTTCTCGTTAAAATACTGAGTAAGAGATTGAAAAGGGGAGAAGTTCTGTTTTTATTGCATATATCGACGTTTCAGCCGGAATAGAGCGGTTTTCGTGTACATCTTCCATCAGTAATATAAGCGGAAAATCAGAAACATTTTAGTTAATTCTAATGAAAACACATTGATTTTTATCATTTGTATTGGAAACAACATTGTCATATGTCTTTTCTTGGATCTAAATAATACGAAACCTCGCTCTATGATTTGAAGTTAAAATCCTCATATATGGTAAAATAGTGATTTTTTTCACGTTTTCCATGTAGTTTGATAATACGTAAATATATTCGTCTTTACCAATATTTCGATACTATTTCATGTAGTATCACGATATGTGATTTGGCCTTCAAATCTCAGAATGTCGCATAATATAGCATTTTAAGCAAATTTTCTTGCATTTTGTTTCGTACGAAAAATAATCGAATTTAGCAATATTTTGACGCTTATCATCCCCTTTTCCTCTATGTGATTTAAACAAAATATCATCGAATTAGCCAATATTTTGCCGTTTTTCCACGTTTTTGTGAATTTTCAGTTTATGGGTATTAATTCACTATATATACGTAAAAATGATATATAATAAACGATAAACGTTTTATTTTATAAACGATAAAATAAATGATAAACGTAAATATATTCGTTTTTACCAATATTTCGATACTACTTCATGTAGTATCACGATATGTGATTTGGCCTTCAAATCTCAGAATGTCGAATAATATAGCATTTTAAGCAAGTTTTCTTGCATTTTGTTTCGTACGAAAAATCATCGAATTTAGCAATATTTTGACGTTTATCATCCCCTTTTCCTCTATGTGATTTAAACAAAATATCATCGTATTAGGCAATATTTAACCGTTTTTCCACGTTTTTTTGAATCATCAGTTTATGGGTATTAATTCACTATATATACGTAAAAATGATGCAAACACATAATTGATTAGATAATAACCTTAAAAACTTCATTTTCAATCAACTATTTGTTTCTCGTTAAAATACTGAGTAAGAGATTGAAAAGGGGAGAAGTTCTGTTTTTATTGCATATATCGACGTTTCATCCGGAATAGAGCGGTTTTACCTGTACATCTTCCATCGGTAATATAAACGGAAAATCAGGAACATTTTAGTAAATTCTAATGAAAACACATTGATTTTTATCATTTGTATTGGAAACAACATTGTCATATGTCTTTTTTTGGATCTAAATAATACGAAACCTCGCTATATGATTTGAAGTTAAAATCCTCATATATGGTAAAATAGTGACTTTTTTCACGTTTTCCATGTAGTGTGATTTTACGTAAATATATTCGTTTTTACCAATATTTCGATACTACTTCATGTAGTATCACGATATGTGATTTGGCCTTCAAATCTCAGAATGTCGAATAATATAGCATTTTAAGCAAATTTTCTTGCATTTTGTTTCGTACGAAAAATCATCGAATTTAGCAATATTTTTACGATTATCATCCTCTTTTCCTCTATGTGATTTAAACAAAATATCATCGAATTAGGCAATATTTTGCCGTTTTTCCACGTTTTTGTGAATTTTCAGTTTATGGGTATTAATTCACTATATATACGTAAAAATGATGCAAACACATAATTGATTAGATAATAACCTTAAAAACTTCATTTTCAATCAACTATTTGTTTCTCGTTAAAATACTGAGTAAGAGATTGAAAAGGGGAGATGTTCTGTTTTTATTGCATATATCGACGTTTCAGCCGGAATAGAGCGGTTTTCGTGTACATCTTCCATTAGTAATATAAACGGAAAATCAGAAACATTTTAGTAAATTCTAATGAAAACACATTGATTTTTATCATTTGTATTGGAAACAACATTGTCATATGTCTTTTCTTGGATCTAAATAATACGAAACCTCGCTCTATGATTTGAAGTTAAAATCCTCATATATGGTAAAATAGTGACTTTTTTCACGTTTTCCATGTAGTTTGATAATACGTAAATATATTCGTTTTTACCAATATTTCGATACTACTTCATGTCGTATCACGATATGTGATTTGGCCTTCAAATCTCAGAATGTCGCATAATATAGCATTTTAAGCAAGTTTTCTTGCATTTTGTTTCGTACGAAAAATCATCGAATTTAGCAATATTTTGACGCTTATCATCCCCTTTTCCTCTATGTGATTTAAACAAAATATCATCGAATTAGGCAATACTTTGCCGTTTTCCACGTTTTCGTGAATTTTCAGTTTATGGGTATTAATTCACTATATATACGATAAAAATAATGCAAACACATAATTGATTTTAATAACCTTAAAAACTTCTTTTTCAATCAACTATTTGTTTCTCGTTAAAATACTCAGTAAGAGATTGAAAAGGGGAGAAGTTCTGTTTTTATTGCATATATCGATGTTTCAGCCGGAATAGAGTGGTTTTCGTGTACATCTTCCATCAGTAATATAAGCGGAAAATCAGAAACATTTTAGTTAATTCTAATGAAAACACATTGATTTTTATCATTTGTATTGGAAACAACATTGTCATATGTCTTTTCTTGGATCTAAATAATACGAAACCTCGCTCTATGATTTGAAGTTAAAATCCTCATATATGGTAAAATAGTGACTTTTTTCACGTTTTCCATGTAGTGTGATTTTACGTAAATATATTCGTTTTTACCAATATTTCGATACTACTTCATGTAGTATCACGATATGTGATTTGGCCTTCAAATCTCAGAATGTCGAATAATATAGCATTTTAAGCAAATTTTCTTGCATTTTGTTTCGTACGAAAAATCATCGAATTTAGCAATATTTTTACGATTATCATCCCCTTTTCCTCTATGTGATTTAAACAAAATATCATCGTATTAGGCAATATTTAACCGTTTTTCCACGTTTTTGTTAATTTTCAGTTTATGGGTATTAATTCACTATATATACGTAAAAATGATGCAAACACATAATTGATTAGATAATAACCTTAAAAACTTCATTTTCAATCAACTATTTGTTTCTCGTTAAAATACTGAGTAAGAGATTGAAAAGGGGAGATGTTCTGTTTTTATTGCATATATCGACGTTTCAGCCGGAATAGAGCGGTTTTCGTGTACATCTTCCATTAGTAATATAAACGGAAAATCAGAAACATTTTAGTAAATTCTAATGAAAACACATTGATTTTTATCATTTGTATTGGAAACAACATTGTCATATGTCTTTTCTTGGATCTAAATAATACGAAACCTCGCTCTATGATTTGAAGTTAAAATCCTCATATATGGTAAAATAGTGACTTTTTTCACGTTTTCCATGTAGTTTGATAATACGTAAATATATTCGTTTTTACCAATATTTCGATACTACTTCATGTCGTATCACGATATGTGATTTGGCCTTCAAATCTCAGAATGTCGCATAATATAGCATTTTAAGCAAGTTTTCTTGCATTTTGTTTCGTACGAAAAATCATCGAATTTAGCAATATTTTGACGCTTATCATCCCCTTTTCCTCTATGTGATTTAAACAAAATATCATCGAATTAGGCAATACTTTGCCGTTTTCCACGTTTTCGTGAATTTTCAGTTTATGGGTATTAATTCACTATATATACGATAAAAATAATGCAAACACATAATTGATTTTAATAACCTTAAAAACTTCTTTTTCAATCAACTATTTGTTTCTCGTTAAAATACTCAGTAAGAGATTGAAAAGGGGAGAAGTTCTGTTTTTATTGCATATATCGATGTTTCAGCCGGAATAGAGTGGTTTTCGTGTACATCTTCCATCAGTAATATAAGCGGAAAATCAGAAACATTTTAGTTAATTCTAATGAAAACACATTGATTTTTATCATTTGTATTGGAAACAACATTGTCATATGTCTTTTCTTGGATCTAAATAATACGAAACCTCGCTCTATGATTTGAAGTTAAAATCCTCATATATGGTAAAATAGTGACTTTTTTCACGTTTTCCATGTAGTGTGATTTTACGTAAATATATTCGTTTTTACCAATATTTCGATACTACTTCATGTAGTATCACGATATGTGATTTGGCCTTCAAATCTCAGAATGTCGAATAATATAGCATTTTAAGCAAATTTTCTTGCATTTTGTTTCGTACGAAAAATCATCGAATTTAGCAATATTTTTACGATTATCATCCCCTTTTCCTCTATGTGATTTAAACAAAATATCATCGTATTAGGCAATATTTAACCGTTTTTCCACGTTTTTGTTAATTTTCAGTTTATGGGTATTAATTCACTATATATACGTAAAAATGATGCAAACACATAATTGATTAGATAATAACCTTAAAAACTTCATTTTCAATCAACTATTTGTTTCTCGTTAAAATACTGAGTTAGAGATTGAAAAGGGGGAGAAGTTCTGTTTTTATTGCATATATCGACGTTTCATCCGGAATAGAGCGGTTTTACCTGTACATCTTCCATCGGTAATATAAACGGAAAATCAGGAACATTTTAGTAAATTCTAATGAAAACACATTGATTTTTATCATTTGTATTGGAAACAACATTGTCATATGTCTTTTTTTGGATCTAAATAATACGAAACCTCGCTCTATGATTTGAAGTTAAAATCCTCATATATGGTAAAATAGTGACTTTTTTCACGTTTTCCATGTAGTGTGATTATACGTAAATATATTCGTTTTTACCAATATTTCGATACTACTTCATGTAGTATCACGATATGTGATTTGGCCTTCAAATCTCAGAATGTCGAATAATATAGCATTTTAAGCAAATTTTCTTGCATTTTGTTTCGTACGAAAAATCATCGAATTTAGCAATATTTTTACGATTATCATCCTCTTTTCCTCTATGTGATTTAAACAAAATATCATCGAATTAGGCAATATTTTGCCGTTTTTCCACGTTTTTGTGAATTTTCAGTTTATGGGTATTAATTCACTATATATACGATAAAAATGATGCAAACACATAATTGATTAGATAATAACCTTAAAAACTTCATTTTCAATCAACTATTTGTTTCTCGTTAAAATACTGAGTAAGAGATTGAAAAGGGGAGATGTTCTGTTTTTATTGCATATATCGACGTTTCAGCCGGAATAGAGCGGTTTTCGTGTACATCTTCCATTAGTAATATAAACGGAAAATCAGGAACATTTTAGTAAATTCTAATGAAAACACATTGATTTTTATCATTTGTATTGGAAACAACATTGTCATATGTCTTTTCTTGGATCTAAATAATACGAAACCTCGCTCTATGATTTGAAGTTAAAATCCTCATATATGGTAAAATAGTGACTTTTTTCACGTTTTCCATGTAGTTTGATTAATACGTAAATATATTCGTTTTTACCAATATTTCGATACTACTTCATGTCGTATCACGATATGTGATTTGGCCTTCAAATCTCAGAATGTCGCATAATATAGCATTTTAAGCAAGTTTTCTTGCATTTTGTTTCGTACGAAAAATCATCGAATTTAGCAATATTTTGACGCTTATCATCCCCTTTTCCTCTATGTGATTTAAACAAAATATCATCGAATTAGGCAATACTTTGCCGTTTTCCACGTTTTCGTGAATTTTCAGTTTATGGGTATTAATTCACTATATATACGATAAAAATAATGCAAACACATAATTGATTTTAATAACCTTAAAAACTTCTTTTTCAATCAACTATTTGTTTCTCGTTAAAATACTCAGTAAGAGATTGAAAAGGGGAGAAGTTCTGTTTTTATTGCATATATCGATGTTTCAGCCGGAATAGAGTGGTTTTCGTGTACATCTTCCATCAGTAATATAAGCGGAAAATCAGAAACATTTTAGTTAATTCTAATGAAAACACATTGATTTTTATCATTTGTATTGGAAACAACATTGTCATATGTCTTTTCTTGGATCTAAATAATACGAAACCTCGCTCTATGATTTGAAGTTAAAATCCTCATATATGGTAAAATAGTGACTTTTTTCACGTTTTCCATGTAGTGTGATTTTACGTAAATATATTCGTTTTTACCAATATTTCGATACTACTTCATGTAGTATCACGATATGTGATTTGGCCTTCAAATCTCAGAATGTCGAATAATATAGCATTTTAAGCAAATTTTCTTGCATTTTGTTTCGTACGAAAAATCATCGAATTTAGCAATATTTTTACGATTATCATCCCCTTTTCCTCTATGTGATTTAAACAAAATATCATCGTATTAGGCAATATTTAACCGTTTTTCCACGTTTTTGTTAATTTTCAGTTTATGGGTATTAATTCACTATATATACGTAAAAATGATGCAAACACATAATTGATTAGATAATAACCTTAAAAACTTCATTTTCAATCAACTATTTGTTTCTCGTTAAAATACTGAGTAAGAGATTGAAAAGGGGAGAAGTTCTGTTTTTATTGCATATATCGACGTTTCATCCGGAATAGAGCGGTTTTACCTGTACATCTTCCATCGGTAATATAAACGGAAAATCAGGAACATTTTAGTAAATTCTAATGAAAACACATTGATTTTTATCATTTGTATTGGAAACAACATTGTCATATGTCTTTTTTTGGATCTAAATAATACGAAACCTCGCTCTATGATTTGAAGTTAAAATCCTCATATATGGTAAAATAGTGACTTTTTTCACGTTTTCCATGTAGTTTGATAATACGTAAATATATTCATTTTTACCAATATTTCGATACTATTTCATGTAGTATCACGATATGTGATTTGGCCTTCAAATCTCAGAATGTCGCATAATATAGCATTTTAAGCAAATTTTCTTGCATTTTGTTTCGTACGAAAAATCATCGAATTTAGCAATATTTTTACGATTATCATCCCCTTTTCCTCTATGTGATTTAAACAAAATATCATCGTATTAGTCAATATTTAACCGTTTTTCCACGTTTTTGTTAATTTTCAGTTTATGGGTATTAATTCACTATATATACGTAAAAATGATGCAAACACATAATTGATTAGATAATAACCTTAAAAACTTCATTTTCAATCAACTATTTGTTTCTCGTTAAAATACTGAGTAAGAGATTGAAAAGGGGAGAAGTTCTGTTTTTATTGCATATATCGACGTTTCATCCGGAATAGAGCGGTTTTACCTGTACATCTTCCATCGGTAATATAAACGAAAAATCAGGAACATTTTAGTAAATTCTAATGAAAACACATTGATTTTTATCATTTGTATTGGAAACAACATTGTCATATGTCTTTTTTTGGATCTAAATAATACGAAACCTCGCTCTATGATTTGAAGTTAAAATCCTCATATATGGTAAAATAGTGACTTTTTTCACGTTTTCCATGTAGTGTGATTTTACGTAAATATATTCGTTTTTACCAATATTTCGATACTACTTCATGTAGTATCACGATATGTGATTTGGCCTTCAAATCTCAGAATGTCGAATAATATAGCATTTTAAGCAAATTTTCTTGCATTTTGTTTCGTACGAAAAATCATCGAATTTAGCAATCTTTTTACGATTATCATCCTCTTTTCCTCTATGTGATTTAAACAAAATATCATCGAATTAGGCAATATTTTGCCGTTTTTCCACGTTTTTGTGAATTTTCAGTTTATGGGTATTAATTCACTATATATACGTAAAAATGATGCAAACACATAATTGATTAGATAATAACCTTAAAAACTTCATTTTCAATCAACTATTTGTTTCTCGTTAAAATACTGAGTAAGAGATTGAAAAGGGGAGATGTTCTGTTTTTATTGCATATATCGACGTTTCATCCGGAATAGAGCGGTTTTCGTGTACATCTTCCATTAGTAATATAAACGGAAAATCAGGAACATTTTAGTAAATTCTAATGAAAACACATTGATTTTTATCATTTGTATTGGAAACAACATTGTCATATGTCTTTTCTTGGATCTAAATAATACGAAACCTCGCTCTATGATTTGAAGTTAAAATCCTCAAATATGGTAAAATAGTGACTTTTTTCACGTTTTCCATGTAGTTTGATAATACGTAAATATATTCGTTTTTACCAATATTTCGATACTACTTCATGTCGTATCACGATATGTGATTTGGCCTTCAAATCTCAGAATGTCGCATAATATAGCATTTTAAGCAAATTTTCTTGCATTTTGTTTCGTACGAAAAATCATCGAATTTAGCAATATTTTTACGATTATCATCCCCTTTTCCTCTATGTGATTTAAACAAAATATCATCGTATTAGGCAATATTTAACCGTTTTTCCACGTTTTTGTTAATTTTCAGTTTATGGGTATTAATTCACTATATATACGTAAAAATGATGCAAACACATAATTGATTAGATAATAACCTTAAAAACTTCATTTTCAATCAACTATTTGTTTCTCGTTAAAATACTGAGTAAGAGATTGAAAAGGGGAGAAGTTCTGTTTTTATTGCATATATCGACGTTTCATCCGGAATAGAGCGGTTTTACCTGTACATCTTCCATCGGTAATATAAACGGAAAATCAGGAACATTTTAGTAAATTCTAATGAAAACACATTGATTTTTATCATTTGTATTGGAAACAACATTGTCATATGTCTTTTTTTGGATCTAAATAATACGAAACCTCGCTCTATGATTTGAAGTTAAAATCCTCATATATGGTAAAATAGTGACTTTTTTCACGTTTTCCATGTAGTTTGATAATACGTAAATATATTCATTTTTACCAATATTTCGATACTATTTCATGTAGTATCACGATATGTGATTTGGCCTTCAAATCTCAGAATGTCGCATAATATAGCATTTTAAGCAAATTTTCTTGCATTTTGTTTCGTACGAAAAATCATCGAATTTAGCAATATTTTTACGATTATCATCCCCTTTTCCTCTGTGATTTAAACAAAATATCATCGTATTAGGCAATATTTAACCGTTTTTCCACGTTTTTGTTAATTTTCAGTTTATGGGTATTAATTCACTATATATACGTAAAAATGATGCAAACACATAATTGATTAGATAATAACCTTAAAAACTTCATTTTCAATCAACTATTTGTTTCTCGTTAAAATACTGAGTAAGAGATTGAAAAGGGGAGAAGTTCTGTTTTTATTGCATATATCGACGTTTCATCCGGAATAGAGCGGTTTTACCTGTACATCTTCCATCGGTAATATAAACGGAAAATCAGGAACATTTTAGTAAATTCTAATGAAAACACATTGATTTTTATCATTTGTATTGGAAACAACATTGTCATATGTCTTTTTTTGGATCTAAATAATACGAAACCTCGCTCTATGATTTGAAGTTAAAATCCTCATATATGGTAAAATAGTGACTTTTTTCACGTTTTCCATGTAGTGTGATTTTACGTAAATATATTCGTTTTTACCAATATTTCGATACTACTTCATGTAGTATCACGATATGTGATTTGGCCTTCAAATCTCAGAATGTCGAATAATATAGCATTTTAAGCAAATTTTCTTGCATTTTGTTTCGTACGAAAAATCATCGAATTTAGCAATCTTTTTACGATTATCATCCTCTTTTCCTCTATGTGATTTAAACAAAATATCATCGAATTAGGCAATATTTTGCCGTTTTTCCACGTTTTTGTGAATTTTCAGTTTATGGGTATTAATTCACTATATATACGTAAAAATGATGCAAACACATAATTGATTAGATAATAACCTTAAAAACTTCATTTTCAATCAACTATTTGTTTCTCGTTAAAATACTGAGTAAGAGATTGAAAAGGGGAGATGTTCTGTTTTTATTGCATATATCGACGTTTCAGCCGGAATAGAGCGGTTTTCGTGTACATCTTCCATTAGTAATATAAACGGAAAATCAGGAACATTTTAGTAAATTCTAATGAAAACACATTGATTTTTATCATTTGTATTGGAAACAACATTGTCATATGTCTTTTCTTGGATCTAAATAATACGAAACCTCGCTCTATGATTTGAAGTTAAAATCCTCATATATGGTAAAATAGTGACTTTTTTCACGTTTTCCATGTAGTTTGATAATACGTAAATATATTCGTTTTTACCAATATTTCGATACTACTTCATGTCGTATCACGATATGTGATTTGGCCTTCAAATCTCAGAATGTCGCATAATATAGCATTTTAAGCAAGTTTTCTTGCATTTTGTTTCGTACGAAAAATCATCGAATTTATCAATATTTTGACGCTTATCATCCCCTTTTCCTCTATGTGATTTAAACAAAATATCATCGAATTAGGCAATACTTTGCCGTTTTCCACGTTTTCGTGAATTTTCAGTTTATGGGTATTAATTCACTATATATACGATAAAAATAATGCAAATACATAATTGATTTTAATAACCTTAAAAACTTCTTTTTCAATCAACTATTTGTTTCTCGTTAAAATACTCAGTAAGAGATTGAAAAGGGGAGAAGTTCTGTTTTTATTGCATATATCGATGTTTCAGCCGGAATAGAGTGGTTTTCGTGTACATCTTCCATCAGTAATATAAGCGGAAAATCAGAAACATTTTAGTTAATTCTAATGAAAACACATTGATTTTTATCATTTGTAATGGAAACAACATTGTCATATGTCTTTTCTTGGATCTAAATAATACGAAACCTCGCTCTATGATTTGAAGTTAAAATCCTCAAATATGGTAAAATAGTGACTTTTTTCACGTTTTCCATGTAGTGTGATTTTACGTAAATATATTCGTTTTTACCAATATTTCGATACTACTTCATGTAGTATCACGATATGTGATTTGGCCTTCAAATCTCAGAATGTCGAATAATATAGCATTTTAAGCAAATTTTCTTGCATTTTGTTTCGTACGAAAAATCATCGAATTTAGCAATATTTTTACGATTATCATCCCCTTTTCCTCTATGTGATTTAAACAAAATATCATCGTATTAGGCAATATTTAACCGTTTTTCCACGTTTTTGTTAATTTTCAGTTTATGGGTATTAATTCACTATATATACGTAAAAATGATGCAATCACATAATTGATTAGATAATAACCTTAAAAACTTCATTTTCAATCAACTATTTGTTTCTCGTTAAAATACTGAGTAAGAGATTGAAAAGGGGAGAAGTTCTGTTTTTATTGCATATATCGACGTTTCATCCGGAATAGAGCGGTTTTACCTGTACATCTTCCATCGGTAATATAAACGGAAAATCAGGAACATTTTAGTAAATTCTAATGAAAACACATTGATTTTTATCATTTGTATTGGAAACAACATTGTCATATGTCTTTTTTTGGATCTAAATAATACGAAACCTCGCTCTATGATTTGAAGTTAAAATCCTCATATATGGTAAAATAGTGACTTTTTTCACGTTTTCCATGTAGTTTGATAATACGTAAATATATTCATTTTTACCAATATTTCGATACTATTTCATGTAGTATCACGATATGTGATTTGGCCTTCAAATCTCAGAATGTCTCATAATATAGCATTTTAAGCAAATTTTCTTGCATTTTGTTTCGTACGAAAAATAATCGAATTTAGCAATATTTTGACGATTATCATCCCCTTTTTCTCTATGTGATTTAAACAAAATATCATCGAATTAGCCAATATTTTGCCGTTTTTCCACGTTTTTGTTAATTTTCAGTTTATGGGTATTAATTCACTATATATACGTAAAAATGATGCAAACACATAATTGATTAGATAATAACCTTAAAAACTTCATTTTCAATCAACTATTTGTTTCTCGTTAAAATACTGAGTAAGAGATTGAAAAGGGGAGAAGTTCTGTTTTTATTGCATATATCGACGTTTCATCCGGAATAGAGCGGTTTTACCTGTACATCTTCCATCGGTAATATAAACGGAAAATCAGGAACATTTTAGTAAATTCTAATGAAAACACATTGATTTTTATCATTTGTATTGGAAACAACATTGTCATATGTCTTTTCTTGGATCTAAATAATACGAAACCTCGCTCTATGATTTGAAGTTAAAATCCTCATATATGGTAAAATAGTGACTTTTTTCACGTTTTCCATGTAGTTTGATTAATACGTATATATATTCATTTTTACCAATATTTCGATACTATTTCATGTAGTATCACGATATGTGATTTGACCTTCAAATCTCAGAATGTCGCATAATATAGCATTTTAAGCAAATTTTCTTGCATTTTGATTCGTACGAAAAATAATCGAATTTAGCAATATTTTGACGATTATCATCCCCTTTTTCTCTATGTGATTTAAACAAAATATCATCGAATTAGCCAATATTTAGCCGTTTTTCCACGTTTTTGTTAATTTTCAGTTTATGGGTATTAATTCACTATATATACGTAAAAATGATGCAAACACATAATTGATTAGATAATAACCTTAAAAACTTCATTTTCAATCAACTATTTGTTTCTCGTTAAAATACTGAGTAAGAGATTGAAAAGGGGAGAAGTTCTGTTTTTATTGCATATATCGACGTTTCATCCGGAATAGAGCGGTTTTACCTGTACATCTTCCATCGGTAATATAAACGGAAAATCAGGAACATTTTAGTAAATTCTAATGAAAACACATTGATTTTTATCATTTGTATTGGAAACAACATTGTCATATGTCTTTTCTTGGATCTAAATAATACGAAACCTCGCTCTATGATTTGAAGTTAAAATCCTCATATATGGTAAAATAGTGACTTTTTTCACGTTTTCCATGTAGTTTGATAATACGTAAATATATTCATTTTTACCAATATCTCGATACTATTTCATGTAGTATCACGATATGTGATTTGGCCTTCAAATCTCAGAATGTCGC
Organism: Procambarus clarkii; assembly: GCF_040958095.1. Taxonomy (NCBI): domain Eukaryota; kingdom Metazoa; phylum Arthropoda; class Malacostraca; order Decapoda; family Cambaridae; genus Procambarus; species Procambarus clarkii. Next base: position 52,174,441 of record NC_091162.1, on the reverse strand, counting down.
ATAATATAGCATTTTAAGCAAATTTTCTTGCATTTTGTTTCGTACGAAAAATAATCGAATTTAGCAATATTTTGACGATTATCATCCCCTTTTTCTCTATGTGATTTAAACAAAATATCATCGAATTAGCCAATATTTTGCCGTTTTTCCACGTTTTTGTTAATTTTCAGTTTATGGGTATTAATTCACTATATATACGTAAAAATGATGCAAACACATAATTGATTAGATAATAACCTTAAAAACTTCGTTTTCAATCAACTATTTGTTTCTCGTTAAAATACTGAGTAAGAGATTGAAAAGGGGAGAAGTTCTGTTTTTATTGCATATATCGACGTTTCAGCCGGAATAGAGCGGTTTTACCTGTACATCTTCCATCGGTAATATAAACGGAAAATCAGGAACATTTTAGTAAATTCTAATGAAAACACATTGATTTTTATCATTTGTATTGGAAACAACATTGTCATATGTCTTTTCTTGGATCTAAATAATACGAAACCTCGCTCTATGATTTGTAGTTAAAATCCTCATATATGGTAAAATAGTGACTTTTTTCACCTTTTCCATGTAGTTTGATAATACGTAAATATATTCATTTTTACCAATATTTCGATACTATTTCATGTAGTATCACGATATGTGATTTGGCCTTCAAATCTCAGAATGTCGCATAATATAGCATTTTAAGCAAATTTTCTTGCATTTTGTTTCGTACGAAAAATAATCGAATTTAGCAATATTTTGACGATTATCATCCCCTTTTTCTCTATGTGATTTAAACAAAATATCATCGAATTAGCCAATATTTTGCCGTTTTTCCACGTTTTTGTGAATTTTCAGTTTATGGGTATTAATTCACTATATATACGTAAAAATGAAGCAAACACATAATTGATTAGATAATAACCATAAAAACTTCATTTTCAATCAACTATTTGTTTCTCGTTAAAATACTGAGTAAGAGATTGAAAAGGGGAGAAGTTCTGTTTTTATTGCATATATCGACGTTTCAGCCGGAATAGAGCGGTTTTCGTGTACATCTTCCATCGGTAATATAAACGGAAAATCAGGAACATTTTAGTTAATTCTAATGAAAACACATTGATTTTTATCATTTGTATTGGAAACAACATTGTCATATGTCTTTTCTTGGATCTAAATAATACGAAACCTCGCTCTATGATTTGAAGTTAAAATCCTCATATATAGTAAAATAGTGACTTTTTTCACGTTTTCCATGTAGTTTGATTATACGTAAATATATTCATTTTTACCAATATTTGGATACTATTTCATGTAGTATCACGATATGTGATTTGGCCTTCAAATCTCAGAATGTCGCATAATATAGCATTTTAAGCAAATTTTCTTGCATTTTGTTTCGTATGAAAAATCATCCAATTTAGCAATATTTTGACGATTATCATCCCCTTTTTCTCTATGTGATTTAAACAAAATATCATCGAATTAGGCAATATTTTGCCGTTTTCCACGTTTTTGTGAATTTTCAGTTTATGGGTATTAATTCACTATATATACGTAAAAATGATGCAAACACATAATTGATTAGATAATAACCTTAAAAACTTCATTTTCAATCAACTATTTGTTTCTCGTTAAAATACTGAGTAAGAGATTGAAAAGGGGAGTAGTTCTGTTTTTATTGCATATATCGACGTTTCAGCCGGAATAGAGCGGTTTTCGTGTAAATCTCTCCATCGGTAATATAAACGGAAAATCAGGAACATTTTAGTTAATTCTAATGAAAACACATTGATTTTTATCATTTGTATTGGAAACAACATTGTCATGTCTTTTCTTGGATCTAAATAATACGAAACCTCGCTCTATGATTTGAAGTTAAAATCCTCATATATGGTAAAATAGTGACTTTTTTCACGTTTTCCATGTAGTGTGATTTTACGTAAATATATTCGTTTTTACCAATATTTCGATACTACTTCATGTAGTATCACGATGTGTGATTTGGCCTTCAAATCTCAGAATGTCGAATAATATAGCATTTTAAGCAAGTTTTCTTGCATTTTGTTTCGTACGAAAAATCATCGAATTTAGCAATATTTTGACGTTTATCATCCCCTTTTCCTCTATGTGATTTAAACAAAATATCATCGTATTAGGCAATATTTAACCGTTTTTCCACGTTTTTGTTAATTTTCAGTTTATGGGTATTAATTCACTATATATACGTAAAATTGATGCAAACACATAATTGATTAGATAATAACCTTAAAAACTTCATTTTCAATCAACTATTTGTTTCTTGTTAAAATACTGAGTAAGAGATTGAAAAAGGGGAGAAGTTCTGTTTTTATTGCATATATCGACGTTTCAGCCGGAATAGAGCGGTTTTCGTGTATATCTTCCATCGGTAATATGAACGGAAAATCAGGAACATTTTAGTTAATTCTAATGAAAACACATTGATTTTTATCATTTGTATTGGAAACAACATTGTCATATGTCTTTTCTTGGATCTAAATAATACGAAACCTCGCTCTATGATTTGAAGTTAAAATCCTCATATATGGTAAAATAGTGACTTTTTTCACGTTTTCCATGTAGTTTGATAATACGTAAATATATTCATTTTTACCAATATTTCGATACTATTTCATGTAGTATCACGATATGTGATTTGGCCTTCAAATCTCAGAATGTCGCATAATATAGCATTTTAAGCAAGTTGTCTTGCATTTGGTTTCGTACGAAAAATCATCGAATTTAGCAATATTTTGACGATTATCATCCCCTTTTTCTCTATGTGATTTAAACAGAATATCATCGAATTAGGCAATATTTTGCCGTTTTTCCACGTTTTTGTGAATTTTCAGTTTATGGGTATTAATTCACTATATATACGTAAAAATGATGCAAACACATAATTGATTAGATAATAACCTTAAAAACTTCATTTTCAATCAACTATTTGTTTCTCGTTAAAATACTGAGTAAGAGATTGAAAAGGGAAGAAGTTCTGTTTTTATTGCATATATCGACGTTTCAGCCGGAATAGAGCGGTTTTCGTGTACATCTTCCATCTGTAATATAAACGGAAAATCAGGATCATTTTAGTTAATTCTAATGAAAACATATTGATTTTTATCATTTGTATTGGAAACATCATTGTCATATGTCTTTTCTTGGATCTAAATAATACGAAACCTCGCTCTATGATTTGAAGTTAAAATCCTCATATATGGTAAAATAGTGACTTTTTTCGCGTTTTCCATGTAGTGTGATATTACGTAAATATATTCGTTTTTACCAATATTTCGATACTACTTCATGTAGTATCACGATATGTGATTTGGCCTTCAAATCTCAGAATGTCGCATAATATAGCATTTTAAGCAAGTTTTCTTGCATTTTGTTTCGTACGAAAAATCATCGAATTTAGCAATATTTTGACGTTTATCATCCCCTTTTCCTCTATGTGATTTAAACAAAATATCGTATTAGGCAATATTTAACCGTTTTTCCACGTTTTTGTGAATTTTCAGTTTATGGGTATTAATTCACTATATATACGTAAAAATGATGCAAACACATAATTGATTAGATAATAACCTTAAAAACTTCATTTTCAATCAACTATTTGTTTCTCGTTAAAATACTGAGTAAGAGATTGAAAAGGGGAGAATTCTGTTTTTATTGCATATATCGACGTTTCAGCCAGAATAGAGCGGTTTTCGTGTACATCTTCCATCGGTAATATAAACGGAAAATCAGGAACATTTTAGTTAATTCTAATGAAAACACATTGATTTTTATCATTTGTATTGGAAACAACATTGTCATATGTCTTTTCTTGGATCTAAATAATACGAAACCTCGCTCTATGATTTGAAGTTAAAATCCTGATATATGGTAAAATAGTGACTTTTTTCACGTTTTCCATGTAGTTTGATAATACGTAAATATATTCATTTTTACAAATATTTCGATACTATTTCATGTAGTATCACGATATGTGATTTGGCCTTCAAATCTCAGAATGTCGCATAATATAGCATTTTAAGCAAATTTTCTTGCATTTTGTTTCGTACGAAAAATAATCGAATTTAGCAATATTTTGACGATTATCATCCCCTTTTTCTCTATGTGATTTAAACAAAATATCATCGAATTAGCCAATATTTTGCCGTTTTTCCACGTTTTTGTGAATTTTCAGTTTATGGGTATTAATTCACTATATATACGTAAAAATGAAGCAAACACATAATTGATTAGATAATAACCATAAAAACTTCATTTTCAATCAACTATTTGTTTCTCGTTAAAATACTGAGTAAGAGATTGAAAAGGGGAGAAGTTCTGTTTTTATTGCATATATCGACGTTTCAGCCGGAATAGAGCGGTTTTCGTGTACATCTTCCATCGGTAATATAAACGGAAAATCAGGAACATTTTAGTTAATTCTAATGAAAACACATTGATTTTTATCATTTGTATTGGAAACAACATTGTCATATGTCTTTTCTTGGATCTAAATAATACGAAACCTCGCTCTATGATTTGAAGTTAAAATCCTCATATATGGTAAAATAGTGACTTTTTTCACGTTTTCCATGTAGTGTGATTTTACGTAAATATATTCGTTTTTACCAATATTTCGATACTACTTCATGTAGTATCACGATGTGTGATTTGGCCTTCAAATCTCAGAATGTCGAATAATATAGCATTTTAAGCAAGTTTTCTTGCATTTTGTTTCGTACGAAAAATCATCGAATTTAGCAATATTTTGACGTTTATCATCCCCTTTTCCTCTATGTGATTTAAACAAAATATCATCGTATTAGGCAATATTTAACCGTTTTTCCACGTTTTTGTTAATTTTCAGTTTATGGGTATTAATTCACTATATATACGTAAAATTGATGCAAACACATAATTGATTAGATAATAACCTTAAAAACTTCATTTTCAATCAACTATTTGTTTCTTGTTAAAATACTGAGTAAGAGATTGAAAAAGGGGAGAAGTTCTGTTTTTATTGCATATATCGACGTTTCAGCCGGAATAGAGCGGTTTTCGTGTATATCTTCCATCGGTAATATGAACGGAAAATCAGGAACATTTTAGTTAATTCTAATGAAAACACATTGATTTTTATCATTTGTATTGGAAACAACATTGTCATATGTCTTTTCTTGGATCTAAATAATACGAAACCTCGCTCTATGATTTGAAGTTAAAATCCTCATATATGGTAAAATAGTGACTTTTTTCACGTTTTCCATGTAGTTTGATAATACGTAAATATATTCATTTTTACCAATATTTCGATACTATTTCATGTAGTATCACGATATGTGATTTGGCCTTCAAATCTCAGAATGTCGCATAATATAGCATTTTAAGCAAGTTGTCTTGCATTTTGTTTCGTACGAAAAATCATCGAATTTAGCAATATTTTGACGATTATCATCCCCTTTTTCTCTATGTGATTTAAACAGAATATCATCGAATTAGGCAATATTTTGCCGTTTTTCCACGTTTTTGTGAATTTTCAGTTTATGGGTATTAATTCACTATATATACGTAAAAATGATGCAAACACATAATTGATTAGATAATAACCTTAAAAACTTCATTTTCAATCAACTATTTGTTTCTCGTTAAAATACTGAGTAAGAGATTGAAAAGGGGAGAAGTTCTGTTTTTATTGCATATATCGACGTTTCAACCGGAATAGAGCGGTTTTACCTGTACATCTTCCATCGGTAATATAAACAGAAAATCAGGAACATTTTAGTAAATTCTAATGAAAACACATTGATTTTTATCATTTGTATTGGAAACAACATTGTCATATGTCTTTTCTTGGATCTAAATAATACGAAACCTCGCTCTATGATTTGAAGTTAAAATCCTCATATATGGTAAAATAGTGACTTTTTTCACGTTTTCCATGTAGTGTGATTTTACGTAAATATATTCGTTTTTACCAATATTTCGATACTACTTCATGTAGTATCACGATGTGTGATTTGGCCTTCAAATCTCAGAATGTCGAATAATATAGCATTTTAAGCAAGTTTTCTTGCATTTTGTTTCGTACGAAAAATCATCGAATTTAGCAATATTTTGACGTTTATCATCCCCTTTTCCTCTATGTGATTTAAACAAAATATCATCGTATTAGGCAATATTTAACCGTTTTTCCACGTTTTTGTTAATTTTCAGTTTATGGGTATTAATTCACTATATATACGTAAAATTGATGCAAACACATAATTGATTAGATAATAACCTTAAAAACTTCATTTTCAATCAACTATTTGTTTCTTGTTAAAATACTGAGTAAGAGATTGAAAAAGGGGAGAAGTTCTGTTTTTATTGCATATATCGACGTTTCAGCCGGAATAGAGCGGTTTTCGTGTATATCTTCCATCGGTAATATGAACGGAAAATCAGGAACATTTTAGTTAATTCTAATGAAAACACATTGATTTTTATCATTTGTATTGGAAACAACATTGTCATATGTCTTTTCTTGGATCTAAATAATACGAAACCTCGCTCTATGATTTGAAGTTAAAATCCTCATATATGGTAAAATAGTGACTTTTTTCACGTTTTCCATGTAGTTTGATAATACGTAAATATATTCATTTTTACCAATATTTCGATACTATTTCATGTAGTATCACGATATGTGATTTGGCCTTCAAATCTCAGAATGTCGCATAATATAGCATTTTAAGCAAGTTGTCTTGCATTTTGTTTCGTACGAAAAATCATCGAATTTAGCAATATTTTGACGATTATCATCCCCTTTTTCTCTATGTGATTTAAACAGAATATCATCGAATTAGGCAATATTTTGCCGTTTTTCCACGTTTTTGTGAATTTTCAGTTTATGGGTATTAATTCACTATATATACGTAAAAATGATGCAAACACATAATTAATTAGATAATAACCTTAAAAACTTCATTTTCAATCAACTATTTGTTTCTCGTTAAAATACTGAGTAAGAGATTGAAAAGGGAAGAAGTTCTGTTTTTATTGCATATATCGACGTTTCAGCCGGAATAGAGCGGTTTTCGTGTACATCTTCCATCTGTAATATAAACGGAAAATCAGGATCATTTTAGTTAATTCTAATGAAAACATATTGATTTTTATCATTTGTATTGGAAACATCATTGTCATATGTCTTTTCTTGGATCTAAATAATACGAAAACTCGCTCTATGATTTGAAGTTAAAATCCTCATATATGGTAAAATAGTGACTTTTTTCGCGTTTTCCATGTAGTGTGATTTTACGTAAATATATTCGTTTTTACCAATATTTCGATACTACTTCATGTAGTATCACGATATGTGATTTGGCCTTCAAATCTCAGAATGTCGCATAATATAGCATTTTAAGCAAGTTTTCTTGCATTTTGTTTCGTACGAAAAATCATCGAATTTAGCAATATTTTGACGTTTATCATCCCCTTTTCCTCTATGTGATTTAAACAAAATATCGTATTAGGCAATATTTAACCGTTTTTCCACGTTTTTGTGAATTTTCAGTTTATGGGTATTAATTCACTATATATACGTAAAAATGATGCAAACACATAATTGATTAGATAATAACCTTAAAAACTTCATTTTCAATCAACTATTTGTTTCTCGTTAAAATACTGAGTAAGAGATTGAAAAGGGGAGAATTCTGTTTTTATTGCATATATCGACGTTTCAGCCAGAATAGAGCGGTTTTCGTGTACATCTTCCATCGGTAATATAAACGGAAAATCAGGAACATTTTAGTTAATTCTAATGAAAACACATTGATTTTTATCATTTGTATTGGAAACAACATTGTCATATGTCTTTTCTTGGATCTAAATAATACGAAACCTCGCTCTATGATTTGAAGTTAAAATCCTCATATATGGTAAAATAGTGACTTTTTTCACGTTTTCCATGTAGTTTGATAATACGTAAATATATTCATTTTTACCAATATTTCGATACTATTTCATGTAGTATCACGATATGTGATTTGGCCTTCAAATCTCAGAATGTCGCATAATATAGCATTTTAAGCAAGTTTTCTTGCATTTTGTTTCGTACGAAAAATCATCGAATTTAGCAATATTTTGACGTTTATCATCCCCTTTTCCTCTATGTGATTTAAACAAAATATCATCGTATTAGGCAATATTTAACCGTTTTTCCACGTTTTTGTTAATTTTCAGTTTATGGGTATTAATTCACTATATATACGTAAAAATGATGCAAACACATAATTGATTAGATAATAACCTTAAAAACTTCATTTTCAATCAACTATTTGTTTCTCGTTAAAATACTGAGTAAGAGATTGAAAAGGGGAGAAGTTCTGTTTTTATTGCATATATCGACGTTTCAACCGGAATAGAGCGGTTTTACCTGTACATCTTCCATCGGTAATATAAACAGAAAATCAGGAACATTTTAGTAAATTCTAATGAAAACACATTGATTTTTATCATTTGTATTGGAAACAACATTGTCATATGTCTTTTCTTGGATCTAAATAATACGAAACCTCGCTCTATGATTTGAAGTTAAAATCCTGATATATGGTAAAATAGTGACTTTTTTCACGTTTTCCATGTAGTTTGATAATACGTAAATATATTCATTTTTACCAATATTTCGATACTATTTCATGTAGTATCACGATATGTGATTTGGCCTTCAAATCTCAGAATGTCGCATAATATAGCATTTTAAGCAAATTTTCTTGCATTTTGTTTCGTACGAAAAATCATCGAATTTAGCAATATTTTGACGTTTATCATCCCCTTTTCCTCTATGTGATTTAAACAAAATATCATCGTATTAGGCAATATTTAACCGTTTTTCCACGTTTTTGTTAATTTTCAGTTTATGGGTATTAATTCAGTATATATACGTAAAAATGATGCAAACACATAATTGATTAGATAATAACCTTAAAAACTTCATTTTCAATCAACTATTTGTTTCTCGTTAAAATACTGAGTAAGAGATTGAAAAGGGGAGAAGTTCTGTTTTTATTGCATATATCGACGTTTCAGCCGGAATAGAGCGGTTTTACCTGTACATCTTCCATCGGTAATATAAACAGAAAATCAGGAACATTTTAGTAAATTCTAATGAAAACACATTGATTTTTATCATTTGTATTGGAAACAACATTGTCATATGTCTTTTCTTGGATCTAAATAATACGAAACCTCGCTCTATGATTTGAAGTTAAAATCCTGATATATGGTAAAATAGTGACTTTTTTCACGTTTTCCATGTAGTTTGATAATACGTAAATATATTCATTTTTACCAATATTTCGATACTATTTCATGTAGTATCACGATATGTGATTTGGCCTTCAAATCTCAGAATGTCGCATAATATAGCATTTTAAGCAAATTTTCTTGCATTTTGTTTCGTACGAAAAATCATCGAATTTAGCAATATTTTTACGATTATCATCCCCTTTTCCTCTATGTGATTTAAACAAAATATCATCGAATTTGGCAATATTTTGCCGTTTTTCCACGTTTTCGTGAATTTTCAGTTTATGGGTATTAATTCACTATATATACGATAAAAATGATGCAAACACATAATTGATTTTAATAACCTTAAAAACTTCTTTTTCAATCAACTATTTGTTTCTCGTTAAAATACTGAGTAAGAGATTGAAAAGGGGAGAAGTTCTGTTTTTATTGCATATATCGACGTTTCAGCCGGAATAGAGCGGTTTTCGTGTACATCTTCCATCGGTAATATAAACGGAAAATCAGGAACATTATAGTTAATTCTAATGAAAACACATTGATTTTTATCATTTTTATTGGAAACAACATTGTCATATGTCTTTTCTTGGATCTAAATAATACGAAACCTCGCTCTATGATTTGAAGTTAAAATCCTCATATATGGTAAAATAGTGACTTTTTTCACGTTTTCCATGTAGTGTGATTTTACGTAAATATATTCGTTTTTACCAATATTTCGATACTACTTCATGTAGTATCACGATATGTGATTTGGCCTTCAAATCTCAGAATGTCGCATAATATAGCATTTTAAGCAAATTTTCTTGCATTTTGTTTCGTACGAAAAATCATCGAATTTAGCAATATTTTGACGATTATCATCCCCTTTTTCTCTATGTGATTTAAACAAAATATCATCGAATTAGGCAATATTTTGCCGTTTTCCACGTTTTTGTGAATTTTCAGTTTATGGGTATTAATTCACTATATATACGTAAAAATGATGCAAACACATAATTGATTAGATAATAACCTTAAAAACTTCATTTTCAATCAACTATTTGTTTCTCGTTAAAATACTGAGTAAGAGATTGAAAAGGGGAGTAGTTCTGTTTTTATTGCATATATCGACGTTTCAGCCGGAATAGAGCGGTTTTCGTGTAAATCTTCCATCGGTAATATAAACGGAAAATCAGGAACATTTTAGTTAATTCTAATGAAAACACATTGATTTTTATCATTTGTATTGGAAACAACATTGTCATATGTCTTTTCTTGGATCTAAATAATACGAAACCTCGCTCTATGATTTGAAGTTAAAATTTTCATATATGGTAAAATAGTGACTTTTTTCACGTTTTCTATGTAGTGTGATTTTACGTAAATATATTCGTTTTTAGCAATATTTCGATACTACTTCATGTAGTATCACGATATGTGATTTGGTCTTCAAATCTCAGAATGTCGCATAATATAGCATTTTAAGCAAGTTTTCTTGCATTTTGTTTCGTACGAAAAATCATCGAATTTAGCAATATTTTGACGCTTATCATCCCCTTTTCCTCTATGTGATTTAAACAAAATATCATCGAATTAGGCAATATTTTGCCGTTTTTAAACGTTTTTATGAATTTTCAGTTTATAGGTATTAATTCACTATATATACGATAAAAATGATGCAAACACATAATTGATTAGATAATAACCTTAAAAACTTCATTTTCAATCAACTATTTGTTTCTCGTTAAAATACTGAGTAAGAGATTGAAAAGGGGAGAAGTTCTGTTTTTATTGCATATATCGACGTTTCAGCCGGAATAGAGCGGTTTTCGTGTACATCTTCCATCAGTAATATAAACGGAAAATCAGAAACATTTTAGTTAATTCTAATGAAAACACATTGATTTTTATCATTTGTATTGGAAACAACATTGTCATATGTCTTTTCTTGGATCTAAACAATACGAAACCTCGCTCTATGATTTGAAGTTATAATCCTCATATATAGTAAAATAGTGACTTTTTTCACGTTTTCCATGTAGTTTGATAATACGTAAATATATTCATTTTTACCAATATTTTGATACTATTTCATGTAGTATCACGATATGTGATTTGGCCTTCAAATCTCAGAATGTCGCATAATATAGCATTTTAAGCAAGTTTTCTTGCATTTTGTTTCGTACGAAAAATCATCGAATTTAGCAATATTTTGACGATTATCATCCCCTTTTTCTCTATGTGATTTAAACAAAATATCATCGAATTAGGCAATATTTTGCCGTTTTTCCACGTTTTTGTGAATTTTCAGTTTATGGGTATTAATTCACTATATATACGTAAAAATGATGCAAACACATAATTGATTAGATAATAACCTTAAAAACTTCATTTTCAATCAACTATTTGTTTCTCGTTAAAATACTGAGTAAGAGATTGAAAAGGGGAGAAGTTCTGTTTTTATTGCATATATCGACGTTTCAGCCGGAATAGAGCGGTTTTCGTGTACATCTTCCATCGGTAATATAAACGGAAAATCAGGAACATTTTAGTTAATTCTAATGAAAACACATTGATTTTTATCATTTGTATTGGAAACAACATTGTCATATGTCTTTTCTTGGATCTAAATAATACGAAACCTCGCTCTATGATTTGAAGTTAAAATCCTCATATATGGTAAAATAGTGACTTTTTTCACGTTTTCCATGTAGTGTGATTTTACGTAAATATATTCGTTTTTACCAATATTTCGATACTACTTCATGTAGTATCACGATATGTGATTTGGCCTTCAAATCTCAGAATGTCGCAAAATATAGCATTTTATGCAAGTTATCTTGCATTTTGTTTCGTACGAAAAATCATCGAATTTAGCAATATTTTGACGTTTATCATCCCCTTTTCCTCTATGTGATTTAAACAAAATATCATCGAATTAGGCAATATTTTGCCGTTTTTCAACGTTTTTGTGAATTTTCAGTTTATGGGTATTAATTCACTGTATATACGTAAAAATGATGCAAACACATAATTGATTAGGTAATAACCTTAAAAACTTCATTTTCAATCAACTATTTGTTTCTCGTTAAAATACTGAGTAAGAGATTGAAAAGGGGAGAAGTTCTGTTTTTATTGCATATATCGACGTTTCAGCCGGAATAGAGCGGTTTTCGTGTACATCTTCCATCGATAATATAAACGGAAAATCAGGAACATTTTAGTTAATTCTAATGAAAACACATTGATTTTTATCATTTGTATTGGACACAACATTGTCATATGTCTTTTCTTGGATCTAAATAATACGAAACCTCGCTCTATGATTTGAAGTTAAAATCCTGATATATGGTAAAATAGTGACTTTTTCACGTTTTCCATGTAGTTTGATAATACGTAAATATATTCATTTTTACCAATATTTCGATACTATTTCATGTAGTATCACGATATGTGATTTGGCCTTCAAATCTCAGAATGTCGCATAATATAGCATTTTAAGCAAATTTTCTTGCATTTGGTTTCGTACGAAAAATCATCGAATATAGCAATATTTTGACGATTATCATCCCCTTTTTCTCTATGTGATTTAAACAAAATATCATCGAATTAGGCAATATTTTGCCGTTTTCCACGTTTTTGTGAATTTTCAGTTTATGGGTATTAATTCACTATATATACGTAAAAATGATGCAAACACATAATTGATTAGATAATTACCTTAAAAACTTCATTTTCAATCAACTATTTGTTTCTCGTTAAAATACTGAGTAAGAGATTGAAAAGGGGAGAAGTTCTGTTTTTATTGCATATATCGACGTTTCAGCCGGAATAGAGCGGTTTTCGTGTACATCTTCCATCAGTAATATAAGCGGAAAATCAGAAACATTTTAGTTAATTCTAATGAAAACACATTGATTTTTATCATTTGTATTGGAAACAACATTGTCATATGTCTTTTCTTGGATCTAAATAATACGAAACCTCGCTCTATGATTTGAAGTTAAAATCCTCATATATGGTAAAATAGTGATTTTTTTCACGTTTTCCATGTAGTTTGATAATACGTAAATATATTCGTTTTTACCAATATTTCGATACTATTTCATGTAGTATCACGATATGTGATTTGGCCTTCAAATCTCAGAATGTCGCATAATATAGCATTTTAAGCAAATTTTCTTGCATTTTGTTTCGTACGAAAAATAATCGAATTTAGCAATATTTTGACGATTATCATCCCCTTTTTCTCTATGCGATTTAAGAAAAAAATCATCGAATTAGCCAATATTTTGCCGTTTTTCCACGTTTTTGTGAATTTTCAGTTTATGGGTATTAATTCACTATATATACGTAAAAATGATATATAATAAACGATAAACGTTTTATTTTATAAACGATAAAATAAATGATAAACGTAAATATATTCGTTTTTACCAATATTTCGATACTACTTCATGTAGTATCACGATATGTGATTTGGCCTTCAAATCTCAGAATGTCGAATAATATAGCATTTTAAGCAAGTTTTCTTGCATTTTGTTTCGTACGAAAAATCATCGAATTTAGCAATATTTTGACGTTTATCATCCCCTTTTCCTCTATGTGATTTAAACAAAATATCATCGTATTAGGCAATATTTAACCGTTTTTCCACGTTTTTTTGAATCATCAGTTTATGGGTATTAATTCACTATATATACGATAAAAATAATGCAAACACATAATTTATTTTAATAACCTTAAAAACTTCTTTTTCAATCAACTATTTGTTTCTCGTTAAAATACTCAGTAAGAGATTGAAAAGGGGAGAAGTTCTGTTTTTATTGCATATATCGACGTTTCAGCCGGAATAGAGCGGTTTTCCTGTACATCTTCCATCAGTAATATAAGCGGAAAATCAGAAACATTTTAGTTAATTCTAATGAAAACACATTGATTTTTATCATTTGTATTGGAAACAACATTGTCATATGTCTTTTCTTGGATCTAAATAATACGAAACCTCGCTCTATGATTTGAAGTTAAAATCCTCATATATGGTAAAATAGTGATTTTTTTCACGTTTTCCATGTAGTTTGATAATACGTAAATATATTCGTTTTTACCAATATTTCCATACTATTTCATGTAGTATTACGATATGTGATTTGGCCTTCAAATCTCAGAATGTCGCATAATATAGCATTTTAAGCAAATTTTCTTGCATTTTGTTTCGTACGAAAAATAATCGAATTTAGCAATATTTTGACGATTATCATCCCCTTTTTCTCTATGCGATTTAAGAAAAAAATCATCGAATTAGCCAATATTTTGCCGTTTTTCCACGTTTTTGTGAATTTTCAGTTTATGGGTATTAATTCACTATATATACGTAAAAATGATATATAATAAACGATAAACGTTTTATTTTATAAACGATAAAATAAATGATAAACGTAAATATATTCGTTTTTACCAATATTTCGATACTACTTCATGTAGTATCACGATATGTGATTTGGCCTTCAAATCTCAGAATGTCGAATAATATAGCATTTTAAGCAAGTTTTCTTGCATTTTGTTTCGTACGAAAAATCATCGAATTTAGCAATATTTTGACGTTTATCATCCCCTTTTCCTCTATGTGATTTAAACAAAATATCATCGTATTAGGCAATATTTAACCGTTTTTCCACGTTTTTTTGAATCATCAGTTTATGGGTATTAATTCACTATATATACGATAAAAATAATGCAAACACATAATTTATTTTAATAACCTTAAAAACTTCTTTTTCAATCAACTATTTGTTTCTCGTTAAAATACTCAGTAAGAGATTGAAAAGGGGAGAAGTTCTGTTTTTATTGCATATATCGACGTTTCAGCCGGAATAGAGCGGTTTTCCTGTACATCTTCCATCAGTAATATAAGCGGAAAATCAGAAACATTTTAGTTAATTCTAATGAAAACACATTGATTTTTATCATTTGTATTGGAAACAACATTGTCATATGTCTTTTCTTGGATCTAAATAATACGAAACCTCGCTCTATGATTTGAAGTTAAAATCCTCATATATGGTAAAATAGTGACTTTTTTCACGTTTTCCATGTAGTGTGATTTTACGTAAATATATTCGTTTTTACCAATATTTCGATACTACTTCATGTAGTATCACGATATGTGATTTGGCCTTCAAATCTCAGAATGTCGCAAAATATAGCATTTTAGGCAAGTTATCTTGCATTTTGTTTCGTACGAAAAATCATCGAATTTAGCAATATTTTGACGTTTATCATCCCCTTTTCCTCTATGTGATTTAAACAAAATATCATCGAATTAGGCAATATTTTGCCGTTTTTCAACGTTTTTGTGAATTTTCAGTTTATGGGTATTAATTCACTGTATATACGTAAAAATGATGCAAACACATAATTGATTAGGTAATAACCTTAAAAACTTCATTTTCAATCAACTATTTGTTTCTCGTTAAAATACTGAGTAAGAGATTGAAAAGGGGAGAAGTTCTGTTTTTATTGCATATATCGACGTTTCAGCCGGAATAGAGCGGTTTTCGTGTACATCTTCCATCGATAATATAAACGGAAAATCAGGAACATTTTAGTTAATTCTAATGAAAACACATTGATTTTTATCATTTGTATTGGACACAACATTGTCATATGTCTTTTCTTGGATCTAAATAATACGAAACCTCGCTCTATGATTTGAAGTTAAAATCCTCATATATGGTAAAATAGTGACTTTTTCACGTTTTCCATGTAGTTTGATAATACGTAAATATATTCATTTTTACCAATATTTTGATACTATTTCATGTAGTATCACGATATGTGATTTGGCCTTCAAATCTCAGAATGACGCATAATATAGCATTTTAAGCAAATTTTCTTGCATTTGGTTTCGTACGAAAAATCATCGAATATAGCAATATTTTGACGATTATCATCCCCTTTTTCTCTATGTGATTTAAACAAAATATCATCGAATTAGGCAATATTTTGCCGTTTTCCACGTTTTTGTGAATTTTCAGTTTATGGGTATTAATTCACTATATATACGTAAAAATGATGCAAACACATAATTGATTAGATAATTACCTTAAAAACTTCATTTTCAATCAACTATTTGTTTCTCGTTAAAATACTGAGTAAGAGATTGAAAAGGGGAGAAGTTCTGTTTTTATTGCATATATCGACGTTTCAGCCGGAATAGAGCGGTTTTCGTGTACATCTTCCATCAGTAATATAAGCGGAAAATCAGAAACATTTTAGTTAATTCTAATGAAAACACATTGATTTTTATCATTTGTATTGGAAACAACATTGTCATATGTCTTTTCTTGGATCTAAATAATACGAAACCTCGCTCTATGATTTGAAGTTAAAATCCTCATATATGGTAAAATAGTGATTTTTTTCACATTTCCCATGTAGTTTGATAATACGTATATATATTCGTTTTTACCAATATTTCGATACTATTTCATGTAGTATCACGATATGTGATTTGGCCTTCAAATCTCAGAATGTCGCATAATATAGCATTTTAAGCAAATTTTCTTGCATTTTGTTTCGTACGAAAAATAATCGAATTTAGCAATATTTTGACGATTATCATCCCCTTTTTCTCTATGCGATTTAAGAAAAAAATCATCGAATTAGCCAATATTTTGCCGTTTTTCCACGTTTCTGTGAATTTTCAGTTTATGGGTATTAATTCACTATATATACGTAAAAATGATATATAATAAACGATAAACGTTTTATTTTATAAACGATAAAATAAATGATAAACGTAAATATATTCGTTTTTACCAATATTTCGATACTACTTCATGTAGTATCACGATATGTGATTTGGCCTTCAAATCTCAGAATGTCGAATAATATAGCATTTTAAGCAAGTTTTCTTGCATTTTGTTTCGTACGAAAAATCATCGAATTTAGCAATATTTTGACGTTTATCATCCCCTTTTCCTCTATGTGATTTAAACAAAATATCATCGTATTAGGCAATATTTAACCGTTTTTCCACGTTTTTTTGAATCATCAGTTTATGGGTATTAATTCACTATATATACGATAAAAATAATGCAAACACATAATTTATTTTAATAACCTTAAAAACTTCTTTTTCAATCAACTATTTGTTTCTCGTTAAAATACTCAGTAAGAGATTGAAAAGGGGAGAAGTTCTGTTTTTATTGCATATATCGACGTTTCAGCCGGAATAGAGCGGTTTTCGTGTGCATCTTCCATCGGTAATATAAACGGAAAATCAGGAACATTTTAGTTAATTCTAATGAAAACACATTGATTTTTATCATTTGTATTGGAAACAACATTGTCATATGTCTTTTCTTGGATCTAAATAATACGAAACCTCGCTCTATGATTTGAAGTTAAAATCCTCATATATAGTAAAATAGTGACTTTTTTCACGTTTTCCATGTAGTTTGATAATACGTAAATATATTCATTTTTACCAATATTTGGATACTATTTCATGTAGTATCACGATATGTGATTTGGCCTTCAAATCTCAGAATGTCGCATAATATAGCATTTTAAGCAAGTTTTCTTGCATTTTGTTTCGTACGAAAAATCATCGAATTTAGCAATATTTTGACGCTTATCATCCCCTTTTCCTCTATGTGATTTAGACAAAATATCATCGAATTAGGCAATACTTTGCCGTTTTCCACGTTTTCGTGAATTTTCAGTTTATGGGTATTAATTCACTATATATACGATAAAAATAATGCAAACACATAATTGATTTTAATAACCTTAAAAACTTCTTTTTCAATCAACTATTTGTTTCTCGTTAAAATACTCAGTAAGAGATTGAAAAGGGGAGAAGTTCTGTTTTTATTGCATATATCGATGTTTCAGCCGGAATAGAGTGGTTTTCGTGTACATCTTCCATCAGTAATATAAGCGGAAAATCAGAAACATTTTAGTTAATTCTAATGAAAACACATTGATTTTTATCATTTGTATTGGAAACAACATTGTCATATGTCTTTTCTTGGATCTAAATAATACGAAACCTCGCTCTATGATTTGAAGTTAAAATCCTCATACATGGTAAAATAGTGACTTTTTTCACGTTTTCCATGTAGTGTGATTTTACGTAAATATATTCGTTTTTACCAATATTTCGATACTACTTCATGTAGTATCACGATATTTGATTTGGCCTTCAAATCTCAGAATGTCGAATAATATAGCATTTTAAGCAAATTTTCTTGCATTTTGTTTCGTACGAAAAATCATCGAATTTAGCAATATTTTTACGATTATCATCCCCTTTTCCTCTATGTGATTTAAACAAAATATCATCGAATTAGGCAATATTTTGCCGTTTTTCCACGTTTTTGTGAATTTTCAGTTTATGGGTATTAATTCACTATATATACGTAAAAATGAAGCAAACACATAATTGATTAGATAATAACCTTAAAAACTTCATTTTCAATCAACTATTTGTTTCTCGTTAAAATACTGAGTAAGAGATTGAAAAGGGGAGAAGTTCTGTTTTTATTGCATATATCGACGTTTCAGCCGGAATAGAGCGGTTTTACCTGTACATCTTCCATCGGTAATATAAACGGAAAATCAGGAACATTTTAGTAAATTCTAATGAAAACACATTGATTTTTATCATTTGTATTGGAAACAACATTGTCATATGTCTTTTCTTGGATCTAAATAATACGAAACCTCGCTCTATGATTTGAAGTTAAAATCCTCATATATGGTAAAATAGTGACTTTTTTCACGTTTTCCATGTAGTTTGATAATACGTAAATATATTCATTTTTACCAATATTTCGATACTATTTCATGTAGTATCACGATATGTGATTTGGCCTTCAAATCTCAGAATGTCGCATAATATAGCATTTTAAGCAAATTTTCTTGCATTTTGTTTCGTACGAAAAATAATCGAATTTAGCAATATTTTGACGATTATCATCCCCTTTTTCTCTATGTGATTTAAACAAAATATCATCGAATTAGCCAATATTTTGCCGTTTTTCCACGTTTTTGTGAATTTTCAGTTTATGGGTATTAATTCACTATATATACGTAAAAATGAAGCAAACACATAATTGATTAGATAATAACCATAAAAACTTCATTTTCAATCAACTATTTGTTTCTCGTTAAAATACTGAGTAAGAGATTGAAAAGGGGAGAAGTTCTGTTATTATTGCATATATCGACGTTTCAGACGGAATAGAGCGGTTTTCGTGTGCATCTTCCATCGGTAATATAAACGGAAAATCAGGAACATTTTAGTTAATTCTAATGAAAACACATTGATTTTTATCATTTGTATTGGAAACAACATTTTCATATGTCTTTTCTTGGATCTAAATAATACGAAACCTCGCTCTATGATTTGAAGTTAAAATCCTCATATATAGTAAAATAGTGACTTTTTTCACGTTTTCCATGTAGTTTGATAATACGTAAATATATTCATTTTTACCAATATTTGGATACTATTTCATGTAGTATCACGATATGTGATTTGGCCTTCAAATCTCAGAATGTCGCATAATATAGCATTTTAAGCAAATTTTCTTGCATTTTGTTTCGTACGAAAAATCATCGAATTTAGCAATATTTTGACGATTATCATCCCCTTTTTCTCTATGTGATTTAAACAAAATATCATCGAATTAGGCAATATTTTGCCGTTTTCCACGTTTTTGTGAATTTTCTGTTTATGGGTATTAATTCACTATATATACGTAAAAATGATGCAAACACATAATTGATTAGATAATAACCATAAAAACTTCATTTTCAATCAACTATTTGTTTCTCGTTAAAATACTGAGTAAGAGATTGAAAAGGGGAGAAGTTCTGTTTTTATTGCATATATCGACGTTTCAGACGGAATAGAGCGGTTTTCGTGTGCATCTTCCATCGGTAATATAAACGGAAAATCAGGAACATTTTAGTTAATTCTAATGAAAACACATTGATTTTTATCATTTGTATTGGAAACAACATTGTCAAATGTCTTTTCTTGGATCTAAATAATACGAAACCTCGCTCTATGATTTGAAGTTAAAATCCTCATATATAGTAAAATAGTGACTTTTTTCACGTTTTCCATGTAGTTTGATAATACGTAAATATATTCATTTTTACCAATATTTGGATACTATTTCATGTAGTATCACGATATGTGATTTGGCCTTCAAATCTCAGAATGTCGCATAATATAGCATTTTAAGCAAATTTTCTTGCATTTTGTTTCGTACGAAAAATCATCGAATTTAGCAATATTTTGACGATTATCATCCCCTTTTTCTCTATGTGATTTAAACAAAATATCATCGAATTAGGCAATATTTTGCCGTTTTCCACGTTTTTGTGAATTTTCTGTTTATGGGTATTAATTCACTATATATACGTAAAAATGATGCAAACACATAATTGATTAGATAATAACCTTAAAAACTTCATTTTCAATCAACTATTTGTTTCTCGTTAAAATACTGAGTAAGAGATTGAAAAGGGGAGTAGTTCTGTTTTTATTGCATATATCGACGTTTCAGCCGGAATAGAGCGGTTTTCGTGTACATCTTCCATCGGTAATATAAACGGAAAATCAGGAACATTTTAGTTAATTCTAATGAAAACACATTGATTTTTATCATTTGTATTGGAAACAACATTGTCATATGTCTTTTCTTGGATCTAAATAATACGAAACCTCGCTCTATGATTTGAAGTTAAAATCTTCATATATGGTAAAATAGTGACTTTTTTTACGTTTTCTATGTAGTGTGATTTTACGTAAATATATTCGTTTTTAGCAATATTTCGATACTACTTCATGTAGTATCACGATATGTGATTTGGTCTTCAAATCTCAGAATGTCGCATAATATAGCATTTTAAGCAAGTTTTCTTGCATTTTGTTTCGTACGAAAAATCATCGAATTTAGCAATATTTTGACGCTTATCATCCCCTTTTCCTCTATGTGATTTAGACAAAATATCATCGAATTAGCCAATATTTTGCCGTTTTTCCACGTTTTTATGAATTTTCAGTTTATAGGTATTAATTCACTATATATACGATAAAAATGATGCAAACACATAATTGATTAGATAATAACCTTAAAAACTTCATTTTCAATCAACTATTTGTTTCTCGTTAAAATACTGAGTAAGAGATTGAAAAGGGGAGAAGTTCTGTTTTTATTGCATATATCGACGTTTCAGCCGGAATAGAGCGGTTTTCGTGTACATCTTCCATCAGTAATATAAACGGAAAATCAGAAACATTTTAGTTAATTCTAATGAAAACACATTGATTTTTATCATTTGTATTGGAAACAACATTGTCATATGTCTTTTCTTGGATCTAAATAATACGAAACCTCGCTCTATGATTTGAAGTTAAAATCCTCATATATGGTAAAATAGTGACTTTTTTAACGTTTTCCATGTAGTGTGATTTTACGTAAATATATTCGTTTTTACCAATATTTCGATACTACTTCATGTCGTATCACGATATGTGATTTGGCATTCAAATCTCAGAATGTCGCATAATATAGCATTTTAAGCAAGTTTTCTTGCATTTTGTTTCGTACGAAAAATCATCGAATTTAGCAATATTTTGACGCTTATCATCCCCTTTTCCTCTATGTGATTTAAACAAAATATCATCGAATTAGGCAATACTTTGCCGTTTTCCACGTTTTCGTGAATTTTCAGTTTATGGGTATTAATTCACTATATATACGATAAAAATAATGCAAACACATAATTGATTTTAATAACCTTAAAAACTTCTTTTTCAATCAACTATTTGTTTCTCGTTAAAATACTCAGTAAGAGATTGAAAAGGGGAGAAGTTCTGTTTTTATTGCATATATCGACGTTTCAGCCGGAATAGAGCGGTTTTCGTGTGCATCTTCCATCGGTAATATAAACGGAAAATCAGGAACATTTTAGTTAATTCTAATGAAAACACATTGATTTTTATCATTTGTATTGGAAACAACATTTTCATATGTCTTTTCTTGGATCTAAATAATACGAAACCTCGCTCTATGATTTGAAGTTAAAATCCTCATATATAGTAAAATAGTGACTTTTTTCACGTTTTCCATGTAGTTTGATAATACGTAAATATATTCATTTTTACCAATATTTGGATACTATTTCATGTAGTATCACGATATGTGATTTGGCCTTCAAATCTCAGAATGTCGCATAATATAGCATTTTAAGCAAATTTTCTTGCATTTTGTTTCGTACGAAAAATCATCGAATTTAGCAATATTTTGACGATTATCATCCCCTTTTTCTCTATGTGATTTAAACAAAATATCATCGAATTAGGCAATATTTTGCCGTTTTCCACGTTTTTGTGAATTTTCTGTTTATGGGTATTAATTCACTATATATACGTAAAAATGATGCAAACACATAATTGATTAGATAATAACCATAAAAACTTCATTTTCAATCAACTATTTGTTTCTCGTTAAAATACTGAGTAAGAGATTGAAAAGGGGAGAAGTTCTGTTTTTATTGCATATATCGACGTTTCAGACGGAATAGAGCGGTTTTCGTGTGCATCTTCCATCGGTAATATAAACGGAAAATCAGGAACATTTTAGTTAATTCTAATGAAAACACATTGATTTTTATCATTTGTATTGGAAACAACATTGTCATATGTCTTTTCTTGGATCTAAATAATACGAAACCTCGCTCTATGATTTGAAGTTAAAATCCTCATATATAGTAAAATAGTGACTTTTTTCACGTTTTCCATGTAGTTTGATAATACGTAAATATATTCATTTTTACCAATATTTGGATACTATTTCATGTAGTATCACGATATGTGATTTGGCCTTCAAATCTCAGAATGTCGCATAATATAGCATTTTAAGCAAATTTTCTTGCATTTTGTTTCGTACGAAAAATCATCGAATTTAGCAATATTTTGACGATTATCATCCCCTTTTTCTCTATGTGATTTAAACAAAATATCATCGAATTAGGCAATATTTTGCCGTTTTCCACGTTTTTGTGAATTTTCTGTTTATGGGTATTAATTCACTATATATACGTAAAAATGATGCAAACACATAATTGATTAGATAATAACCTTAAAAACTTCATTTTCAATCAACTATTTGTTTCTCGTTAAAATACTGAGTAAGAGATTGAAAAGGGGAGTAGTTCTGTTTTTATTGCATATATCGACGTTTCAGCCGGAATAGAGCGGTTTTCGTGTACATCTTCCATCGGTAATATAAACGGAAAATCAGGAACATTTTAGTTAATTCTAATGAAAACACATTGATTTTTATCATTTGTATTGGAAACAACATTGTCATATGTCTTTTCTTGGATCTAAATAATACGAAACCTCGCTCTATGATTTGAAGTTAAAATCTTCATATATGGTAAAATAGTGACTTTTTTTACGTTTTCTATGTAGTGTGATTTTACGTAAATATATTCGTTTTTAGCAATATTTCGATACTACTTCATGTAGTATCACGATATGTGATTTGGTCTTCAAATCTCAGAATGTCGCATAATATAGCATTTTAAGCAAGTTTTCTTGCATTTTGTTTCGTACGAAAAATCATCGAATTTAGCAATATTTTGACGCTTATCATCCCCTTTTCCTCTATGTGATTTAGACAAAATATCATCGAATTAGCCAATATTTTGCCGTTTTTCCACGTTTTTATGAATTTTCAGTTTATAGGTATTAATTCACTATATATACGATAAAAATGATGCAAACACATAATTGATTAGATAATAACCTTAAAAACTTCATTTTCAATCAACTATTTGTTTCTCGTTAAAATACTGAGTAAGAGATTGAAAAGGGGAGAAGTTCTGTTTTTATTGCATATATCGACGTTTCAGCCGGAATAGAGCGGTTTTCGTGTACATCTTCCATCAGTAATATAAACGGAAAATCAGAAACATTTTAGTTAATTCTAATGAAAACACATTGATTTTTATCATTTGTATTGGAAACAACATTGTCATATGTCTTTTCTTGGATCTAAATAATACGAAACCTCGCTCTATGATTTGAAGTTAAAATCCTCATATATGGTAAAATAGTGACTTTTTTAACGTTTTCCATGTAGTGTGATTTTACGTAAATATATTCGTTTTTACCAATATTTCGATACTACTTCATGTCGTATCACGATATGTGATTTGGCCTTCAAATCTCAGAATGTCGCATAATATAGCATTTTAAGCAAGTTTTCTTGCATTTTGTTTCGTACGAAAAATCATCGAATTTAGCAATATTTTGACGCTTATCATCCCCTTTTCCTCTATGTGATTTAAACAAAATATCATCGAATTAGGCAATACTTTGCTGTTTTCCACGTTTTCGTGAATTTTCAGTTTATGGGTATTAATTCACTATATATACGATAAAAATAATGCAAACACATAATTGATTTTAATAACCTTAAAAACTTCTTTTTCAATCAACTATTTGTTTCTCGTTAAAATACTCAGTAAGAGATTGAAAAGGGGAGAAGTTCTGTTTTTATTGCATATATCGACGTTTCAGCCGGAATAGAGCGGTTTTCGTGTACATCTTCCATCAGTAATATAAGCGGAAAATCAGAAACATTTTAGTTAATTCTAATAAAAACACATTGATTTTTATCATTTGTATTGGAAACAACATTGTCATATGTCTTTTCTTGGATCTAAATAATACGAAACCTCGCTCTATGATTTGAAGTTAAAATCCTCATATATGGTAAAATAGTGACTTTTTTCACGTTTTCCATGTAGTGTGATTTTACGTAAATATATTCGTTTTTACCAATATTTCGATACTACTTCATGTAGTATCACGATATGTGATTTGGCCTTCAAATCTCAGAATGTCGAATAATATAGCATTTTAAGCAAATTTTCTTGCATTTTGTTTCGTACGAAAAATCATCGAATTTAGCAATATTTTTACGATTATCATCCCCTTTTCCTCTATGTGATTTAAACAAAATATCATCGAATTAGGCAATATTTTGCCGTTTTTCCACGTTTTTGTGAATTTTCAGTTTATGGGTATTAATTCACTATATATACGTAAAAATGATGCAAACACATAATTGATTAGATAATAACCTTAAAAACTTCATTTCCAATCAACTATTTGTTTCTCGTTAAAATACTGAGTAAGAGATTGAAAAGGGGAGATGTTCTGTTTTTATTGCATATATTGACGTTTCAGCCGGAATAGAGCGGTTTTCGTGTACATCTTCCATTAGTAATATAAACGGAAAATCAGGAACATTTTAGTAAATTCTAATGAAAACACATTGATTTTTATCATTTGTATTGGAAACAACATTGTCATATGTCTTTTCTTGGATCTAAATAATACGAAACCTCGCTCTATGATTTGAAGTTGAAATCCTCATATATGGTAAAATAGTGACTTTTTTCACGTTTTCCATGTAGTTTGATAATACGTAAATATATTCATTTTTACCAATATTTCGATACTATTTCATGTAGTATCACGATATGTGATTTGGCCTTCAAATCTCAGAATGTCGCATAATATAGCATTTTAAGCAAATTTTCTTGCATTTTGTTTCGTACGAAAATAATCGAATTTAGCAATATTTTGACGATTATCATCCCCTTTTTCTCTATGTCATTTAAACAAAATATCATCGAATTAGCCAATATTTTGCCGTTTTTCCACGTTTTTGTGAATTTTCAGTTTATGGGTATTAATTCACTATATACGTAAAAATGAAGCAAACACATAATTGATTAGATAATAACCATAAAAACTTCATTTTCAATCAACTAATTGTTTCTCGTTAAAATACTGAGTAAGAAATTGAAAAGGGGAGAAGTTCTGTTTTTATTGCATATATCGACGTTTCAGCCGGAATAGAGCGGTTTTCGTGTACATCTTCCATCGGTAATATAAACGGAAAATCAGGAACATTTTAGTTAATTCTAATGAAAACACATTGATTTTTATCATTTGTATTGGAAACAACATTGTCATATGTCTTTTCTTGGATCTAAATAATAGGAAACCTCGCTCTATGATTTGAAGTTAAAATCCTCATATATAGTAAAATAGTGACTTTTTCACGTTTTCCATGTAGTTTGATAATACGTAAATATATTCATTTTTACCAATATTTCGATATTATTTCATGTAGTATCACGATATGTGATTTGGCCTTCAAATCTCAGAATGTCGCATAATATAGCATTTTAAGCAAATTTTCTTGCATTTTGTTTCGTACGAAAAATAATCGAATTTAGCAATATTTTGACGATTATCATCCCCTTTTTCTCTATGTGATTTAAACAAAATATCATCGAATTAGCCAATATTTTGCCGTTTTTCCACGTTTTTGTGAATTTTCAGTTTATGGGTATTAATTCACTATATATACGTAAAAATGAAGCAAACACATAATTGATTAGATAATAACCATAAAAACTTCATTTTCAATCAACTATTTGTTTCTCGTTAAAATACTGAGTAAGAGATTGAAAAGGGGAGAAGTTCTGTTTTTATTGCATATATCGACGTTTCAGCCGGAATAGAGCGGTTTTCGTGTGCATCTTCCATCGGTAATATAAACGGAAAATCAGGAACATTTTAGTTAATTCTAATGAAAACACATTGATTTTTATCATATGTATTGGAAACAACATTGTCATATGTCTTTTCTTGGATCTAAATAATACGAAACCTCGCTCTATGATTTGAAGTTAAAATCCTCATATATAGTAAAATAGTGACTTTTTTCACGTTTTCCATGTAGTTTGATAATAGGTAAATATATTCATTTTTACCAATATTTGGATACTATTTCATGTAGTATCACGATATGTGATTTGGCCTTCAAATCTCAGAATGTCGCATAATATAGCATTTTAAGCAAATTTTCTTGCATTTTGTTTCGTACGAAAAATCATCGAATTTAGCAATATTTTGACGATTATCATCCCCTTTTTCTCTATGTGATTTAAACAAAATATCATCGAATTAGGCAATATTTTGCCGTTTTCCACGTTTTTGTGAATTTTCTGTTTATGGGTATTAATTCACTATATATACGTAAAAATGATGCAAACACATAATTGATTAGATAATAACCTTAAAAACTTCATTTTCAATCAACTATTTGTTTCTCGTTAAAATACTGAGTAAGAGATTGAAAAGGGGAGTAGTTCTGTTTTTATTGCATATATCGACGTTTCAGCCGGAATAGAGCGGTTTTCGTGTACATCTTCCATCGGTAATATAAACGGAAAATCAGGAACATTTTAGTTAATTCTAATGAAAACACATTGATTTTTATCATTTGTATTGGAAACAACATTGTCATATGTCTTTTCTTGGATCTAAATAATACGAAACCTCGCTCTATGATTTGAAGTTAAAATCTTCATATATGGTAAAATAGTGACTTTTTTTACGTTTTCTATGTAGTGTGATTTTACGTAAATATATTCGTTTTTAGCAATATTTCGATACTACTTCATGTAGTATCACGATATGTGATTTGGTCTTCAAATCTCAGAATGTCGCATAATATAGCATTTTAAGCAAGTTTTCTTGCATTTTGTTTCGTACGAAAAATCATCGAATTTAGCAATATTTTTGACGCTTATCATCCCCTTTTCCTCTATGTGATTTAGACAAAATATCATCGAATTAGCCAATATTTTGCCGTTTTTCCACGTTTTTATGAATTTTCAGTTTATAGGTATTAATTCACTATATATACGATAAAAATGATGCAAACACATAATTGATTAGATAATAACCTTAAAAACTTCACTTTCAATCAACTATTTGTTTCTCGTTAAAATACTGAGTAAGAGATTGAAAAGGGGAGAAGTTCTGTTTTTATTGCATATATCGACGTTTCAGCCGGAATAGAGCGGTTTTCGTGTACATCTTCCATCAGTAATATAAACGGAAAATCAGAAACATTTTAGTTAATTCTAATGAAAACACATTGATTTTTATCATTTGTATTGGAAACAACATTGTCATATGTCTTTTCTTGGATCTAAATAATACGAAACCTCGCTCTATGATTTGAAGTTAAAATCCTCATATATGGTAATATAGTGACTTTTTTCACGTTTTCCATTAAGTGTGATTTTACGTAAATATATTCGTTTTTACCAATATTTCGATACTACTTCATGTCGTATCACGATATGTGATTTGGCCTTCAAATCTCAGAATGTCGCATAATATAGCATTTTAAGCAAGTTTTCTTGCATTTTGTTTCGTACGAAAAATAATCGAATTTAGCAATATTTTGACGATTATCATCCCCTTTTTCTCTATGTCATTTAAACAAAATATCATCGAATTAGCCAATATTTTGCCGTTTTTCCACGTTTTTGTGAATTTTCAGTTTATGGGTATTAATTCACTATATATGCGTAAAAATGATGCAAACACATAATTGATTAGATAATAACCTTAAAAACTTCATTTTCAATCAACTATTTGTTTCTCGTTAAAATACTGAGTAAGAGATTGAAAAGGGGAGATGTTCTGTTTTTATTGCATATATTGACGTTTCAGCCGGAATAGAGCGGTTTTCGTGTACATCTTCCATTAGTAATATAAACGGAAAATCAGGAACATTTTAGTAAATTCTAATGAAAACACATTGATTTTTATCATTTGTATTGGAAACCACATTGTCATATGTCTTTTCTTGGATCTAAATAATACGAAACCTCGCTCTATGATTTGAAGTTAAAATCCTCATATATGGTAAAATAGTGACTTTTTTCACGTTTTCCATGTAGTTTGATAATACGTAAATATATTCATTTTTACCAATATTTCGATACTATTTCATGTAGTATCACGATATGTGATTTGGCCTTCAAATCTCAGAATGTCGCATAATATAGCATTTTAAGCAAATTTTCTTGCATTTTGTTTCGTACGAAAAATAATCGAATTTAGCAATATTTTGACGATTATCATCCCCTTTTTCTCTATGTCATTTAAACAAAATATCATCGAATTAGCCAATATTTTGCCGTTTTTCCACGTTTTTGTGAATTTTCAGTTTATGGGTATTAATTCACTATATATACGTAGAAATGAAGCAAACACATAATTGATTAGATAATAACCATAAAAACTTCATTTTCAATCAACTATTTGTTTCTCGTTAAAATACTGAGTAAGAAATTGAAAAGGGGAGAAGTTCTGTTTTTATTGCATATATCGACGTTTCAGCCGGAATAGAGCGGTTTTCGTGTACATCTTCCATCGGTAATATAAACGGAAAATCAGGAACATTTTAGTTAATTCTAATGAAAACACATTGATTTTTATCATTTGTATTGGAAACAACATTGTCATATGTCTTTTCTTGGATCTAAATAATACGAAACCTCGCTCTATGATTTGAAGTTAAAATCCTCAAATATAGTAAAATAGTGACTTTTTCACGTTTTCCATGTAGTTTGATAATACGTAAATATATTCATTTTTACCAATATTTCGATACTACTTCATGTAGTATCACGATATGTGATTTGGCCTTCAAATCTCAGAATGTCGAATAATATAGCATTTTAAGCAAATTTTCTTGCATTTTGTTTCGTACGAAAAATCATCGAATTTAGCAATATTTTTACGATTATCATCCCCTTTTCCTCTATGTGATTTAAACAAAATATCATCGAATTAGGCAATATTTTGCCGTTTTTCCACGTTTTTGTGAATTTTCAGTTTATGGGTATTAATTCACTATATATACGTAAAAATGATGCAAACACATAATTGATTAGATAATAACCTTAAAAACTTCATTTTCAATCAACTATTTGTTTCTCGTTAAAATACTGAGTAAGAGATTGAAAAGGGGAGATGTTCTGTTTTTATTGCATATATCGACGTTTCAGCCGGAATAGAGCGGTTTTCGTGTACATCATCCATTAGTAATATAAACGGAAAATCAGGAACATTTTAGTAAATTCTAATGAAAACACATTGATTTTTATCATTTGTATTGGAAACAACATTGTCATATGTCTTTTCTTGGATCTAAATAATACGAAACCTCGCTCTATGATTTGAAGTTAAAATCCTCATATATGGTAAAATAGTGACTTTTTTCACGTTTTCCATGTAGTTTGATAATACGTAAATATATTCATTTTTACCAATATTTCGATACTATTTCATGTAGTATCACGATATGTGATTTGGCCTTCAAATCTCAGAATGTCGAATAATATAGCATTTTAAGCAAGTTTTCTTGCATTTTGTTTCGTACGAAAAATCATCGAATTTAGCAATATTTTGACGTTTATCATCCCCTTTTTCTCTATTTGATTTAAACAAAATATCATCGTATTAGGCAATATTTAACCGTTTTTCCACGTTTTTGTGAATTTTCAGTTTATGGGTATTAATTCACTATATATACGTAAAATTGATGCAAACACATAATTGATTAGATAATAACCTTAAAAACTTCATTTTCAATGGACTATTTGTTTCTCGTTAAAATACTGAGTAAGAGATTGAAAAGGGGAGAAGTTCTGTTTTTATTGCATATATCGACGTTTCAGCCGGAATAGAGCGGTTTTCGTGTACATCTTCCATCGGTAATATAAACGGAAAATCAGGAACATTTTAGTTAATTCTAATGAAAACACATTGATTTTTATCATTTGTATTGGAAACAACATTGTCATATGTCTTTTCTTGGATCTAAATAATACGAAACCTCGCTCTATGATTTGAAGTTAAAATCCTGATATATGGTAAAATAGTGACTTTTTTCACGTTTTCCACGTAGTTTGATAATACGTAAATATATTCATTTTTACCAATATTTCGATACTATTTCATGTAGTATCACGATATGTGATTTGGCCTTCAAATCTCAGAATGTCGCATAATATAGCATTTTAAGCAAATTTTCTTGCATTTTGTTTCGTACGAAAAATCATCGAATTTAGCAATATTTTTACGATTATCATCCCCTTTTCCTCTATGTGATTTAAACAAAATATCATCGAATTAGGCAATATTTTGCCGTTTTTCCACGTTTTTGTGAATTTTCAGTTTATGGGTATTAATTCACTATATATACGTAAAAATGATGCAAACACATAATTGATTAGATAATAACCTTAAAAACTTCATTTTCAGTCAACTATTTGTTTCTCGTTAAAATACTGAATAAGACATTGAAAAGGGGAGATGTTCTGTTTTTATTGCATATATCGACGTTTCAGCCGGAATAGAGTGGTTTTCGTGTACATCTTCCATTAGTAATATAAACGGAAAATCAGGAACATTTTGTAAATTCTAATGAAAACACATTGATTTTTATCATTTGTATTGGAAACAACATTGTCATATGTCTTTTCTTGGATCTAAATAATACGAAACCTCGCTCTATGATTTGAAGTTAAAATCCTCATATATGGTAAAATAGTGACTTTTTTCACGTTTTCCATGTAGTGTGATTTTACGTAAATATATTCGTTTTTACCAATATTTCGATACTACTTCATGTAGTATCACGATGTGTGATTTGGCCTTCAAATCTCAGAATGTCGAATAATATAGCATTTTAAGCAAGTTTTCTTGCATTTTGTTTCGTACGAAAAATCATCGAATTTAGCAATATTTTGACGCTTATCATCCCCTTTTCCTCTATGTGATTTAAACAAAATATCATCGAATTAGGCAATATTTTGCCGTTTTTCCACGTTTTCGTGAATTTTCAGTTTATGGGTATTAATTCACTATATATACGATAAAAATGATGCAAACACATAATTGATTTTAATAACCTTAAAAACTTCTTTTTCAATCAACTATTTGTTTCTCGTTAAAATACTGAGTAAGAGATTGAAAAGGGGAGAAGTTCTGTTTTTATTGCATATATCGACGTTTCAGCCGGAATAGAGCGGTTTTCGTGTACTTCTTCCATCGGTAATATAAACGGAAAATCAGGAACATTTTAGTTAATTCTAATGAAAACGTATTGATTTTTATCATTTGTATTGGAAACAACATTGTCATATGTCTTTTCTTGGATCTAAATAATACGAAACCTCGCTCTATGATTTGAAGTTAAAATCCTCATATATGGTAAAATAGTGACTTTTTTCTCGTTTTCCATGTAGTGTGATTTTACGTAAATATATTCGTTTTTACCAATATTTCGATACTACATCATGTAGTATCACGATATGTGATTTGGCCTTCAAATCTCAGAATGTCGAATAATATAGCATTTTAAGCAAGTTTTCTTGCATTTTGTTTCGTACGAAAAATCATCGAATTTAGCAATATTTTGACGTTTATCATCCCCTTTTCCTCTATGTGATTTAAACAAAATATCGTATTAGGCAATATTTAACCGTTTTTCCACGTTTTTGTGAATTTTCAGTTTATGGGTATTAATTCACTATATATACGTAAAAATGATGCAAACACATAATTGAATAGATAATAACCTTAAAAACTTCATTTTCAATCAACTATTTGTTTCTCGTTAAAATACTGAGTAAGAGATTGAAAAGGGGAGAATTCTGTTTTTATTGCATATATCGACGTTTCAGCCGGAATAGAGCGGTTTTCGTGTACATCTTCCATCGGTAATATAAACGGAAAATCAGGAACATTTTAGTTAATTCTAATGAAAACACATTGATTTTTATCATTTGTATTGGAAACAACATTGTCATATGTCTTTTCTTGGATCTAAATAATACGAAACCTCGCTCTATGATTTGAAGTTAAAATCCTCATATATGGTAAAATAGTGACTTTTTTCACGTTTTCCATGTAGTTTGATATTACGTAAATATATTCATTTTTACCAATATTTCGATACTATTTCATGTAGTATCACGATATGTGATTTGGCCTTCAAATCTCAGAATGTCGCATAATATATCATTTTAAGCAAGTTTTCTTGCATTTTGTTTCGTACGAAAAATCATCGAATTTAGCAATATTTTGACGATTATCATCCCCTTTTTCTCAATGTGATTTAAACAAAATATCATCGAATTAGGCAATATTTTGCCGTTTTTCCACGTTTTTGTGAATTTTCAGTTTATGGGTATTAATTCACTATATATACGTAAAAATGATGCAAACACATAATTGATTAGATAATAACCTTAAAAACTTCATTTTCAATCAACTATTTGTTTCTCGTTAAAATACTGAGTAAGAGATTGAAAAGGGGAGAAGTTCTGTTTTTATTGCATATATCGACGTTTCAGCCGGAATAGAGCGGTTTTATCGACATCTTCCATCGGTAATATAAACAGAAAATCAGGAACATTTTAGTAAATTCTAATGAAAACACATTGATTTTTATAATTTGTATTGGAAACAACATTGTCATATGTCTTTTCTTGGATCTAAATAATACGAAACCTCGCTCTATGATTTGAAGTTAAAATCCTCATATATGGTAAAATAGTGACTTTTTTCACGTTTTCCATGTAGTTTGATATTACGTAAATATATTCATTTTTACCAATATTTCGATACTATTTCATGTAGTATCACGATATGTGATTTGGCCTTCAAATCTCAGAATGTCGCATAATATATCATTTTAAGCAAGTTTTCTTGCATTTTGTTTCGTACGAAAAATCATCGAATTTAGCAATATTTTGACGATTATCATCCCCTTTTTCTCAATGTGATTTAAACAAAATATCATCGAATTATGCAATATTTTGCCGTTTTTCCACGTTTTTGTGAATTTTCAGTTTATGGGTATTAATTCACTATATATACGTAAAAATGATGCAAACACATAATTGATTAGATAATAACCTTAAAAACTTCATTTTCAATCAACTATTTGTTTCTCGTTAAAATACTGAGTAAGAGATTGAAAAGGGGAGAAGTTCTGTTTTTATAGCATATATCGACGTTTCAGCCGGAATAGAGCGGTTTTATCGACATCTTCCATCGGTAATATAAACGGAAAATCAGGAACATTTTAGTAAATTCTAATGAAAACACATTGATTTTTATAATTTGTATTGGAAACAACATTGTCATATGTCTTTTCTTGGATCTAAATAATACGAAACCTCGCTCTATGATTTGAAGTTAAAATCGTCATGTATGGTAAAATAGTGACTTTTTTCACGTTTTCCATGTAGTGTGATTTTACGTAAATATATTCGTTTTTACCAATATTTCGATACTACTTCATGTAGTATCACGATATGTGATTTGGCCTTCAAATCTCAGAATGTCGCATAATAAAGCATTTTAAGCGAGTTTTCTTGCATTTTGTTTCGTACGAAAAATCATCGAATTTAGCAATATTTTGACGTTTATCATCCCCTTTTCCTCTATGTGATTTAAACAAAATATCATCGAATTAGGCAATATTTTGCCGTTTTTCCAGGTTTTTGTGAATTTTCAGTTTATGGGTATTAATTCACTATATATACGTAAAAATGATGCAAACACATAATTGATTAGATAATAACCTTAAAAACTTCATTTTCAATCAACTATTTGTTTCTCGTTAAAATACTGAGTAAGAGATTGAAAAGGGGAGAAGTTCTGTTTTATTGCATATATCGACGTTTCAGCCGGAATAGAGCGGTTTTACCGACATCTTCCATCGGTAATATAAACGGAAAATCAGGAACATTTTAGTAAATTCTAATGAAAACACATTGATTTTTATCATTTGTATTGGAAACAACATTGTCATATGTCTTTTCTTGGATCTAAATAATACGAAACCTCGCTCTATGATTTGAAAATAAAATCCTCATATATGGTAAAATAGTGACTTTTTTCACGTTTTCCATGTAGTTTGATATTACGTAAATATATTCATTTTTACCAATATTTCGATACTATTTCATGTAGTATCACGATATGTGATTTGCCCTTCAAATCTCAGAATGTCGCATAATATAGCATTTTAAGCAAGTTTTCTTGCATTTTGTTTCGTACGAAAAATCATCGAATTTAGCAATATTTTGACGATTATCATCCCCTTTTTCTCCATGTGATTTAAACAAAATATCATCGAATTAGACAATATTTTGCCGTTTTTCCACATTTTTGTGAATTTTTAGTTTATTGTTATTAATTAATTAATTATTCAATATAAATGATGCAAACACATAATTGATTAGAAATTAACCTTAATTATTTCACTTTCAATCATCTATTTGTTTCTCGTTAAAATACTGAGTAAGATATTGAAAAGGGGAGAAGTTCTGTTTTTATTGCATATATCGACGTTTCAGCTGGAATAGAGCGGTTTTCGTGTACATCTTCCATCGGTAATATAAACGGAAAATCAGGAACATTTTAGTTAATTCTAATGAAAACACATTGATTTTCATCATTTGTATTGGAAACAACATTGTCATATGTCTTTTCTTGGATCTAAATAATACGAAACCACGCTCTATGATTTGAAGTTAAAATCCTCATATATGGTAAAATAGTGACTTTTTTCACGTTTTCCATGTAGTGTGATTTTACGTAAATATATTCGTTTTTACCAATATTTCGATACTACTTCATGTAGTATCACGATATGTGATTTGGCCTTCAAATCTCAGAAAGACGCATAATAAAGCATTTTAAGCGAGTTTTCTTGCATTTTGTTTCGTACGAAAAATCATTGAATTTAGCAATATTTTGACGATTATCATCCCCTTTTCCTCTATGTGATTTAAACAAAATATCATCGAATTAGGCAATATTTTGCCGTTTTTCCACGTTTTTGTTCATTTTCAGTTTATGGGTATTAATTCACTATATATACGTAAAAATGATGCAAACACATAATTGATTAGATAATAACCTTAAAAACTTCATTTTCAATCGACTATTTGTTTCTCGTTAAAATACTGAGTAAGAGATTGAAAAGGGGAGAAGTTCTGTTTTTATTGCATATATCGACGTTTAAGCCGGAATAGAGCGGTTTTACGTGTATATCTTCCATCGGTAATATAAACGGAAAATCAGGAACATTTTAGTTAATTCTAATGAAAACACATTGATTTTTATCATTTGTATTGGAAACAACATTGTCATATGTCTTTTCTTGGATCTAAATAATACGAAACCTCGCTCTATGATTTGAAGTTAAAATCCTCATATATGGTAAAATAGTGACTTTTTTCACGTTTTCCATGTAGTTTGATATTACGTAAATATATTCATTTTTACCAATATTTCGATACTATTTCATGTAGTATCACGATATGTGATTTTGCCTTCAAATCTCAGAATGTCGCATAATATAGCATTTTAAGCAAGTTTTCTTGCATTTTGTTTCGTACGAAAAATCATCAAATTTAGCAATATTTTGACGATTATCATCCCCTTTTTCTCAATGGGATTTAAACAAAATATCATCAAATTAGGCAATATTTTGCCGTTTTTCCACGTTTTTGTGAATTTTCAGTTTATGGGTATTAATTCACTATATATACGTAAAAATGATGCAAACACATAATTGATTAGATAATAACCTTAAAAACTTCATTTTCAATCAACTATTTGTTTCTCGTTAAAATACTGAGTAAGAGATTGAAAAGGGGAGAAGTTCTGTTTTTATTGCATATATCGACGTTTCAGCCAGAATAGAGCGGTTTTACCGACATCTTCCATCGGTAATATAAACGGAAAATCAGGAACATTTTAGTAAATTCTAATGAAAACACATTGATTTTTATAATTTGTATTGGAAACAACATTGTCATATGTCTTTTCTTGGATCTAAATAATTCGAAACCTCGCTCTATGATTTGAAGTTAAAATCCTCATATATGGTAAAATAGTGACTTTTTTCACGTTTTCCATGTAGTGTGATTTTACGTAAATATATTCGTTTTTACCAATATTTCGATACTACTTCATGTAGTATCACGGTATGTGATTTGGCCTTCAAATCTCAGAATGTCGCATAATAAAGCATTTTAAGCGAGTTTTCTTGCATTTTGTTTCGTACGAAAAATCATCGAATTTAGCAATATTTTGACGTTTATCATCCCCTTTTCCTCTATGTGATTTAAACAAAATATCATCGAATTAGGCAATATTTTGCCGTTTTTCCACGTTTTTGTTCATTTTCAGTTTATGGGTATTAATTCACTATATATACGTAAAAATGATGCAAACACATAATTGATTAGATAATAACCTTAAAAACTTCATTTTCAATCGACTATTTGTTTCTCGTTAAAATACTGAGTAAGAGATTGAAAAGGGGAGAAGTGCTGTTTTTATTGCATATATCGACGTTTAAGCCGGAATAGACCGGTTTTACGTGTATATCTTCCATCGGTAATATAAACGGAAAATCAGGAACATTTTAGTTAATTCTAATGAAAACACATTGATTTTTATCATTTGTATTGGAAACAACATTGTCATATGTCTTTTCTTGGATCTAAATAATACGAAACCTCGCTCTATGATTTGAAGTTAAAATCCTCATATGTGGTAAAATTGTGAATTTTTCACATTTTCCATGTACTTTGATATTACGTAAATATATTCCTTTTTACCAATATTTCGATACTATTTCATGTAGTATCACGATATGTGATTTGGCCTTCAAATCTCAGAATGTCGCATAATATAGCATTTTAAGCAAGTTTTCTTGCATTTTGTTTCGTACGAAAAATCATCGAATTTAGCAATATTTTGACGATTATCATCCCCTTTTTCTCAATGTGATTTAAACAAAATATCATCGAATTAGGCAATATTTTGCCGTTTTCCACGTTTTTGAGAATTTTCAGTTTATGGGTATTAATTCACTATATATACGTAAAAATGATGCAAACACATAATTGATTACATAATAACCTTAAAAACTTCATTTTCAATCAACTATTTGATTCTCGTTAAAATTCTGAGTAAGAGATTGAAAAGGGAAGAAGTTCTGTTTTTATTGCATATATCGACGTTTCAGCCGGAATAGAGCGGTTTTACCGACATCTTCCATCGGTAATATAAACGGAAAATCAGGAACATTTTAGTAAATTCTAATGAAAACACATTGATTTTTATCATTTGTATTGGAAACAACATTGTCATATGTCTTTTCTTGGATCTAAATAATACGAAACCTCGCTCTATGATTTGAAAATAAAATCCTCATATATGGTAAAATAGTGACTTTTTTCACGTTTTCCATTTAGCTTGATATTACGTAAATATATTCATTTTTACCAATATTTCGATACTATTTCATGTAGTATCACGATATGTGATTTGGCCTTCAAATCTCTGAATGTCGCATAATATAGCATTTTAAGCAAGTTTTCCTGCATTTTGTTTCGTACGAAAAATCATCGAATTTAGCAATATTTTGACGTTTATCATCCCCTTTTCCTTTATGTGATTTAAACAAAATATCATCGAATTAGGCAATATTTTGCCGTTTTTCCACGTTTTTGTGAATTTTCAGTTTATTGTTATTAATTAATTATTTATTCAATATAAATGATGCAAACACATAATTGATTAGAAATTAACCTTAATTACTTCACTTTCAATCATCTATTTGTTTCTCGTTAAAATACTGAGTAAGATATTGAGAAGGGGAGAAGTTATGTTTTTATTGCATATATCGACGTTTCAGCTGGAATAGAGCGGTTTTCGTGTACATCTTCCATCGGAAATATAAACGGAAAATCAGGAACATTTTAGTTAATTCTAATGAAAACACATTGATTTTCATCATTTGTATTGGAAACAACATTGTCATATGTCTTTTCTTGGATCTAAATAATACGAAACCTCGCTCTATGATTTGAAGTTAAAATCCTCATATATGGTAAAATAGTGACTTTTTTCACGTTTTCCATGTAGTGTGATTTTATGTAAATATATTCGTTTTTACCAATATTTCGATACTACTTCATGTAGTATCACGATATGTGATTTGGCCTTCAAATCTCAGAATGTCGAATAATATTGCATTTTAGGCAAGTTATCTTGCATTTTGTTTCGTACGAAAAATCATCGAATTTAGCAATATTTTGACGTTTATCATCCCCTTTTCCTCTATGTGATTTAAACAAAATATCATCGAATTAGGCAATATTTTTCCGTTTTTCAACGTTTTTGTGAATTTTCAGTTTATGGGTATTAATTCACTGTATATACGTAAAAATGATGCAAACACATAATTGATTAGATAATAACCTTAAAAACTTCATTTTCAATCAACTATTTGTTTCTCGTTAAAATACTGAGTAAGAGATTGAAAAGGGGAGATGTTCTGTTTTTATTGCATATATCGACGTTTCAGCCGGAATAGAGCGGTTTTCGTGTACATCTTCCATCGGTAATATAAACGGAAAATCAGGAACATTTTAGTTAATTCTAATGAAAACGTATTGATTTTTATCATTTGTATTGGAAACAACATTGTCATATGTCTTTTCTTGGATCTAAATAATACGAAACCTCGCTCTATGATTTGAAGTTAAAATCCTCATATATGGTAAAATAGTGACTTTTTTCACGTTTTCCATGTAGTTTGATAATACGTAAATATATTCATTTTTACCAATATTTCGATACTATTTCATGTAGTATCACGATATGTGATTTGGCCTTCAAATCTCAGAATGTCGCATAATATAGCATTTTAAGCAAGTTTTCTTGCATTTTTTTCGTACGAAAAATCATCGAATTTAGCAATATTTTGACGATTATCATCCCCTTTTTCTCTATGTGATTTAAACAAAATATCATCGAATTAGGCAATATTTTGCCGTTTTTCCACGTTTTTGTGAATTTTCAGTTTATGGGTATTAATTCACTATATATACGTAAAAATGATGCAAACACATAATTGATTAGATAATAACCTTAAAAACTTCATTTTCAATCAACTATTTGTTTCTCGTTAAAATACTGAGTAAGAGATTGAAAAGGGGAGAAGTTCTGTTTTTATTGCATATATCGACGTTTCAGCCGGAATAGAGCGGTTTTATCGACATCTTCCATCGGTAATATAAACGGAAAATCAGGAACATTTTAGTAAATTCTAATGAAAACACATTGATTTTTATAATTTGTATTGGAAACAACATTGTCATATGTCTTTTCTTGGATCTAAATAATACGAAACCTCGCTCTATGATTTGAAGTTAAAATCCTCATATATGGTAAAATAGTGACTTTTTTCACGTTTTCCATGTAGTTTGATATTACGTAAATATATTCATTTTTACCAATATTTCGATACTATTTCATGTAGTATCACGATATGTGATTTGGCCTTCAAATCTCAGAATGTCGCATAATATATCATTTTAAGCAAGTTTTCTTGCATTTTGTTTCGTACGAAAAATCATCGAATTTAGCAATATTTTGACGATTATCATCCCCTTTTTCTCAATGTGATTTAAACAAAATATCATCGAATTATGCAATATTTTGCCGTTTTTCCACGTTTTTGTGAATTTTCAGTTTATGGGTATTAATTCACTATATATACGTAAAAATGATGCAAACACATAATTGATTAGATAATAACCTTAAAAACTTCATTTTCAATCAACTATTTGTTACTCGTTAAAATACTGAGTAAGAGATTGAAAAGGGGAGAAGTTCTGTTTTTATTGCATATATCGACGTTTCAGCCGGAATAGAGCGGTTTTATCGACATCTTCCATCGGTAATATAAACGGAAAATCAGGAACATTTTAGTAAATTCTAATGAAAACACATTGATTTTTATAATTTGTATTGGAAACAACATTGTCATATGTCTTTTCTTGGATCTAAATAATACGAAACCTCGCTCTATGATTTGAAGTTAAAATCGTCATGTATGGTAAAATAGTGACTTTTTTCACGTTTTCCATGTAGTGTGATTTTACGTAAATATATTCGTTTTTACCAATATTTCGATACTACTTCATGTAGTATCACGATATGTGATTTGGCCTTCAAATCTCAGAATGTCGCATAATAAAGCATTTTAAGCGAGTTTTCTTGCATTTTGTTTCGTACGAAAATTCATCGAATTTAGCAATATTTTGACGTTTATCATCCCCTTTTCCTCTATGTGATTTAAACAAAATATCATCGAATTAGGCAATATTTTGCCGTTTTTCCAGGTTTTTGTGAATTTTCAGTTTATGGGTATTAATTCACTATATATACGTAAAAATGATGCAAACACATAATTGATTAGATAATAACCTTAAAAACTTCATTTTCAATCAACTATTTGTTTCTCGTTAAAATACTGAGTAAGAGATTGAAAAGGGGAGAAGTTCTGTTTTATTGCATATATAGACGTTTCAGCCGGAATAGAGCGGTTTTACCGACATCTTCCATCGGTAATATAAACGGAAAATCAGGAACATTTTAGTAAATTCTAATGAAAACACATTGATTTTTATCATTTGTATTGGAAACAACATTGTCATATGTCTTTTCTTGGATCTAAATAATACGAAACCTCGCTCTATGATTTGAAAATAAAATCCTCATATATGGTAAAATAGTGACTTTTTTCACGTTTTCCATGTAGTTTGATATTACATAAATATATTAATTTTTACCAATATTTCGATACTATTTCATGTAGTATCACGATATGTGATTTGCCCTTCAAATCTCAGAATGTCGCATAATATAGCATTTTAAGCAAGTTTTCTTGCATTTTGTTTCGTACGAAAAATCATCGAATTTAGCAATATTTTGACGATTATCATCCCCTTTTTCTCCATGTGATTTAAACAAAATATCATCGAATTAGACAATATTTTGCCGTTTTTCCACATTTTTGTGAATTTTTAGTTTATTGTTATTAATTAATTAATTATTCAATATAAATGATGCAAACACATAATTGATTAGAAATTAACCTTAATTATTTCACTTTCAATCATCTATTTGTTTCTCGTTAAAATACTGAGTAAGATATTGAAAAGGGGAGAAGTTCTGTTTTTATTGCATATATCGACGTTTCAGCTGGAATAGAGCGGTTTTCGTGTACATCTTCCATCGGTAATATAAACGGAAAATCAGGAACATTTTAGTTAATTCTAATGAAAACACATTGATTTTCATCATTTGTATTGGAAACAACATTGTCATATGTCTTTTCTTGGATCTAAATAATACGAAACCACGCTCTATGATTTGAAGTTAAAATCCTCATATATGGTAAAATAGTGACTTTTTTCACGTTTTCCATGTAGTGTGATTTTACGTAAATATATTCGTTTTTACCAATATTTCGATACTACTTCATGTAGTATCACGATATGTGATTTGGCCTTCAAATCTCAGAAAGACGCATAATAAAGCATTTTAAGCGAGTTTTCTTGCATTTTGTTTCGTACGAAAAATCATTGAATTTAGCAATATTTTGACGATTATCATCCCCTTTTCCTCTATGTGATTTAAACAAAATATCATCGAATTAGGCAATATTTTGGCGTTTTTCCACGTTTTTGTTCATTTTCAGTTTATGGGTATTAATTCACTATATATACGTAAAAATGATGCAAACACATAATTGATTAGATAATAACCTTAAAAACTTCATTTTCAATCGACTATTTGTTTCTCGTTAAAATACTGAGTAAGAGATTGAAAAGGGGAGAAGTTCTGTTTTTATTGCATATATCGACGTTTAAGCCGGAATAGAGCGGTTTTACGTGTATATCTTCCATCGGTAATATAAACGGAAAATCAGGAACATTTTAGTTAATTCTAATGAAAACACATTGATTTTTATCATTTGTATTGGAAACAACATTGTCATATGTCTTTTCTTGGATCTAAATAATACGAAACCTCGCTCTATGATTTGAAGTTAAAATCCTCATATATGGTAAAATAGTGACTTTTTTCACGTTTTCCATGTAGTTTGATATTACGTAAATATATTCATTTTTACCAATATTTCGATACTATTTCATGTAGTATCACGATATGTGATTTTGCCTTCAAATCTCAGAATGTCGCATAATATAGCATTTTAAGCAAGTTTTCTTGCATTTTGTTTCGTACGAAAAATCATCGAATTTAGCAATATTTTGACGATTATCATCCCCTTTTTCTCAATGGGATTTAAACAAAATATCATCAAATTAGGCAATATTTTGCCGTTTTTCCACGTTTTTGTGAATTTTCAGTTTATGGGTATTAATTCACTATATATACGTAAAAATGATGCAAACACATAATTGATTAGATAATAACCTTAAAAACTTCATTTTCAATCAACTATTTGTTTCTCGTTAAAATACTGAGTAAGAGATTGAAAAGGGGAGAAGTTCTGTTTTTATTGCATATATCGACGTTTCAGCCGGAATAGAGCGGTTTTACCGACATCTTCCATCGGTAATATAAACGGAAAATCAGGAACATTTTAGTAAATTCTAATGAAAACACATTGATTTTTATAATTTGTATTGGAAACAACATTGTCATATGTCTTTTCTTGGATCTAAATAATTCGAAACCTCGCTCTATGATTTGAAGTTAAAATCCTCATATATGGTAAAATAGTGACTTTTTTCACGTTTTCCATGTAGTGTGATTTTACGTAAATATATTCGTTTTTACCAATATTTCGATACTACTTCATGTAGTATCACGGTATGTGATTTGGCCTTCAAATCTCAGAATGTCGCATAATAAAGCATTTTAAGCGAGTTTTCTTGCATTTTGTTTCGTACGAAAAATCATCGAATTTAGCAATATTTTGACGTTTATCATCCCCTTTTCCTC
Organism: Procambarus clarkii; assembly: GCF_040958095.1. Classification (NCBI taxonomy): domain Eukaryota; kingdom Metazoa; phylum Arthropoda; class Malacostraca; order Decapoda; family Cambaridae; genus Procambarus; species Procambarus clarkii. The sequence continues at coordinate 52,130,322 of NC_091162.1, read as the reverse complement.
TATGTGATTTAAACAAAATATCATCGAATTAGGCAATATTTTGCCGTTTTTCCACGTTTTTGTTCATTTTCAGTTTATGGGTATTAATTCACTATATATACGTAAAAATGATGCAAACACATAATTGATTAGATAATAACCTTAAAAACTTCATTTTCAATCGACTATTTGTTTCTCGTTAAAATACTGAGTAAGAGATTGAAAAGGGGAGAAGTGCTGTTTTTATTGCATATATCGACGTTTAAGCCGGAATAGAGCGGTTTTACGTGTATATCTTCCATCGGTAATATAAACGGAAAATCAGGAACATTTTAGTTAATTCTAATGAAAACACATTGATTTTTATCATTTGTATTGGAAACAACATTGTCATATGTCTTTTCTTGGATCTAAATAATACGAAACCTCGCTCTATGATTTGAAGTTAAAATCCTCATATGTGGTAAAATTGTGAATTTTTCACGTTTTCCATGTACTTTGATATTACGTAAATATATTCCTTTTTACCAATATTTCGATACTATTTCATGTAGTATCACGATATGTGATTTGGCCTTCAAATCTCAGAATGTCGCATAATATAGCATTTTAAGCAAGTTTTCTTGCATTTTGTTTCGTACGAAAAATCATCGAATTTAGCAATATTTTGACGATTATCATCCCCTTTTTCTCAATGTGATTTAAACAAAATATCATCGAATTAGGCAATATTTTGCCGTTTTCCACGTTTTTGAGAATTTTCAGTTTATGGGTATTAATTCACTATATATACGTAAAAATGATGCAAACACATAATTGATTACATAATAACCTTAAAAACTTCATTTTCAATCAACTATTTGATTCTCGTTAAAATTCTGAGTATGAGATTGAAAAGGGAAGAAGTTCTGTTTTTATTGCATATATCGACGTTTCAGCCGGAATAGAGCGGTTTTACCGACATCTTCCATCGGTAATATAAACGGAAAATCAGGAACATTTTAGTAAATTCTAATGAAAACACATTGATTTTTATCATTTGTATTGGAAACAACATTGTCATATGTCTTTTCTTGGATCTAAATAATACGAAACCTCGCTCTATGATTTGAAAATAAAATCCTCATATATGGTAAAATAGTGACTTTTTTCACGTTTTCCATTTAGCTTGATATTACGTAAATATATTCATTTTTACCAATATTTCGATACTATTTCATGTAGTATCACGATATGTGATTTGGCCTTCAAATCTCAGAATGTCGCATAATATAGCATTTTAAGCAAGTTTTCCTGCATTTTGTTTCGTACGAAAAATCATCGAATTTAGCAATATTTTGACGATTATCATCCCCTTTTTCTCAATGTGATTTAAACAAAATATCATCGAATTAGGCAATATTTTGCCGTTTTTCCACGTTTTTGTGAATTTTCAGTTTATTGTTATTAATTAATTAATTATTCAATATAAATGATGCAAAAACATAATTGATTAGAAATTAACCTTAATTACTTCACTTTCAATCATCTATTTGTTTCTCGTTAAAATACTGAGTAAGATATTGAGAAGGGGAGAAGTTATGTTTTTATTGCATATATCGACGTTTCAGCTGGAATAGAGCGGTTTTCGTGTACATCTTCCATCGGAAATATAAACGGAAAATCAGGAACATTTTAGTTAATTCTAATGAAAACACATTGATTTTCATCATTTGTATTGGAAACAACATTGTCATATGTCTTTTCTTGGATCTAAATAATACGAAACCTCGCTCTATGATTTGAAGTTAAAATCCTCATATATGGTAAAATAGTGACTTTTTCACGTTTTCCATGTAGTGTGATTTTACGTAAATATATTCGTTTTTACCAATATTTCGATACTACTTCATGTAGTATCACGATATGTGATTTGGCCTTCAAATCTCAGAATGTCGCATAATAAAGCATTTTAAGCGAGTTTTCTTGCATTTTGTTTCGTACGAAAAATCATCGAATTTAGCAATATTTTGACGTTTATCATCCCCTTTTCCTCTATGTGATTTAAACAAAATATCATCGAATTAGGCAATATTTTGCCGTTTTTCCACGTTTTTGTGAATTTTCAGAGTATGGGTATTAATTCACTATATATACGAAAAATGATGCAAATACATAATTGATTAGATAATAACCTTAAAAACTTCATTTTCAATCGACTATTTGTTTCTCGTTAAAATACTGAGTAAGAGATTGAAAAGGGGAGAAGTTCTGTTTTTATTGCATATATCGACGTTTAAGCCGGAATAGAGCGGTTTTACGTGTACATCTTCCATCGGTAATATAAACGGAAAATCAGGAACATTTTAGTTAATTCTAATGAAAACACATTGATTTTTATCATTTGTATTGGAAACAACATTGTCATATGTCTTTTCTTGGATCTAAATAATACGAAACCTCGCTCTATGATTTGAAGTTAAAATCCTCATATATGGTAAAATAGTGACTTTTTTCACGTTTTCCATGTAGTTTGATATTACGTAAATATATTCATTTTTACCAATATTTCGATACTATTTCACGTAGTATCACGATATGTGATTTGGCCTTCAAATCTCAGAATGTCGCATAATATAGCATTTTAAGCAAGTTTTCTTGCATTTTGTTTCGTACGAAAAATCATCGAATTTAGCAATATTTTGACGATTATCATACCCTTTTTCTCAATGGGATTTAAACAAAATATCATCGAATTAGGCAATATTTTGCCGTTTTTCCACGTTTTTGTGAATTTTCAGTTTATGGGTATTAATTCACTATATATACGTAAAAATGATGCAAACACATAATTGATTAGATAATAACCTTAAAAACTTCATTTTCAATCAACTATTTGTTTCTCGTTAAAATACTGAGTAAGAGATTGAAAAGGGGAGAAGTTCTGTTTTTATTGCATATATCGACGTTTCAGCCGGAATAGAGCGGTTTTACCGACATCTTCCATCGGTAATATAAACGGAAAATCAGGAACATTTTAGTAAATTCTAATGAAAACACATTGATTTTTATAATTTGTATTGGAAACAACATTGTCATGTGTCTTTTCTTGGATCTAAATAATACGAAACCTCGCTCTATGATTTGAAGTTAAAATCCTCATATATGGTAAAATAGTGACTTTTTTCACGTTTTCCATGTAGTGTGATTTTACATAAATATATTCGTTTTTACCAATATTTCGATACTATTTCATGTAGTATCACGGTATGTGATTTGGCCTTCAAATCTCAGAATGTCGCATAATAACGCATTTTAAGCGAGTTTTCTTGCATTTTGTTTCGTACGAAAAATAATCGAATTTAGCAATATTTTGACGTTTATCATCCCCTTTTCCTCTATGTGATTTAAACAAAATATCATCGAATTAGGCAATATTTTGCCGTTTTTCCACGTTTTTGTGAATTTTCAGTTTATGGGTATTAATTCACTATATATACGTAAAAATGATGCAAATACATAATTGATTAGATAATAACCTTAAAAACTTCATTTTCAATCGACTATTTGTTTCTCGTTAAAATACTGAGCAAGAGATTAAAATGGGGAGAAGTTCTGTTTTTATTGCATATATCGACGTTTCAGCCGGAATAGAGCGGTTTTACGTGTACATCTTCCATCGGTAATATAAACGGAAAATCAGGAACATTTTAGTTAATTCTAATGAAAACACATTGATTTTTATCATTTGTATTGGAAACAACATTGTCATATGTCTTTTCTTGGATCTAAATAATACGAAACCTCGCTCAATGATTTGAAGTTAAAATCCTCATATGTGGTAAAACTGTGAATTTTTCACGTTTTCCATGTACTTTGATATTACGTAAATATATTCATTTTTACCAATATTTCGATACTATTTCATGTAGTATCACGATATGTGATTTGGCCTTCAAATCTCAGAATGTCGCATAATATAGCATTTTAAGCAAGTTTTCTTGCATTTTGTTTCGTACGAAAAATCATCGAATTTAGCAATATTTTGACGATTATCATACCCTTTTTCTCAATGGGATTTAAACAAAATATCATCGAATTAGGCAATATTTTGCCGTTTTTCCACGTTTTTGTGAATTTTCAGTTTATGGGTATTAATTCACTATATATACGTAAAAATGATGCAAACACATAATTGATTAGATAATAACCTTAAAAACTTCATTTTCAATCAACTATTTGTTTCTCGTTAAAATACTGAGTAAGAGATTGAAAAGGGGAGAAGTTCTGTTTTTATTGCATATATCGACGTTTCAGCCGGAATAGAGCGGTTTTACCGACATCTTCCATCGGTAATATAAACGGAAAATCAGGAACATTTTAGTAAATTCTAATGAAAACACATTGATTTTTATAATTTGTATTGGAAACAACATTGTCATATGTCTTTTCTTGGATCTAAATAATACGAAACCTCGCTCTATGATTTGAAGTTAAAATCCTCATATGTGGTAAAACTGTGAATTTTTCACGTTTTCCATGTACTTTGATATTACGTAAATATATTCCTTTTTACCAATATTTCGATACTATTTCATGTAGTATCACGATATGTGATTTGGCCTTCAAATCTCAGAATGTCGCATAATATAGCATTTTAAGCAAGTTTTCTTGCATTTTGTTTCGTACGAAAAATCATCGAATTTAGCAATATTTTGACGATTATCATCCCATTTTTCTCAATGTGATTTAAACAAAATATCATCGAATTAGGCAATATTTTGCCGTTTTCCACGTTTTTGAGAATTTTCAGTTTATGGGTATTAATTCACTATATATACGTAAAAATGATGCAAACACATAATTGATTATATAATAACCTAAAAAACTTCATTTTCAATCAACTATTTGATTCTCGTTAAAATTCTGAGTAAGAGATTGAAAAGGGAAGAAGTTCTGTTTTTATTGCATATATCGACGTTTCAGCCGGAATAGAGCGGTTTTACCGACATCTTCCATCGGTAATATAAACGGAAAATCAGGAACATTTTAGTAAATTCTAATGAAAACACATTGATTTTTATCATTTGTATTGGAAACAACATTGTCATATGTCTTTTCTTGGATCTAAATAATACGAAACCTCGCTCTATGATTTGAAAATAAAATCCTCATATATGGTAAAATAGTGACTTTTTTCACGTTTTCCATTTAGCTTGATATTACGTAAATATATTCATTTTTACCAATATTTCGATACTATTTCATGTAGTATCACGATATGTGATTTGGCCTTCAAATCTCAGAATGTCGCATAATATAGCATTTTAAGCAAGTTTTCCTGCATTTTGTTTCGTACGAAAAATCATCGAATTTAGCAATATTTTGACGATTATCATCCCCTTTTTCTCAATGTGATTTAAACAAAATATCATCGAATTAGGCAATATTTTGCCGTTTTTCCACGTTTTTGTGAATTTTCAGTTTATTGTTATTAATTAATTAATTATTCAATATAAATGATGCAAAAACATAATTGATTAGAAATTAACCTTAATTACTTCACTTTCAATCATCTATTTGTTTCTCGTTAAAATACTGAGTAAGATATTGAGAAGGGGAGAAGTTATGTTTTTATTGCATATATCGACGTTTCAGCTGGAATAGAGCGGTTTTCGTGTACATCTTCCATCGGAAATATAAACGGAAAATCAGGAACATTTTAGTTAATTCTAATGAAAACACATTGATTTTCATCATTTGTATTGGAAACAACATTGTCATATGTCTTTTCTTGGATCTAAATAATACGAAACCTCGCTCTATGATTTGAAGTTAAAATCCTCATATATGGTAAAATAGTGACTTTTTTCACGTTTTCCATGTAGTGTGATTTTACGTAAATATATTCGTTTTTACCAATATTTCGATACTACTTCATGTAGTATCACGATATGTGATTTGGCCTTCAAATCTCAGAATGTCGCATAATAAAGCATTTTAAGCGAGTTTTCTTGCATTTTGTTTCGTACGAAAAATCATCGAATTTAGCAATATTTTGACGTTTATCATCCCCTTTTCCTCTATGTGATTTAAACAAAATATCATCGAATTAGGCAATATTTTGCCGTTTTTCCACGTTTTTGTGAATTTTCAGAGTATGGGTATTAATTCACTATATATACGAAAAATGATGCAAATACATAATTGATTAGATAATAACCTTAAAAACTTCATTTTCAATCGACTATTTGTTTCTCGTTAAAATACTGAGTAAGAGATTGAAAAGGGGAGAAGTTCTGTTTTTATTGCATATATCGACGTTTAAGCCGGAATAGAGCGGTTTTACGTGTACATCTTCCATCGGTAATATAAACGGAAAATCAGGAACATTTTAGTTAATTCTAATGAAAACACATTGATTTTTATCATTTGTATTGGAAACAACATTGTCATATGTCTTTTCTTGGATCTAAATAATACGAAACCTCGCTCTATGATTTGAAGTTAAAATCCTCATATATGGTAAAATAGTGACTTTTTTCACGTTTTCCATGTAGTTTGATATTACGTAAATATATTCATTTTTACCAATATTTCGATACTATTTCATGTAGTATCACGATATGTGATTTGGCCTTCAAATCTCAGAATGTCGCATAATATAGCATTTTAAGCAAGTTTTCTTGCATTTTGTTTCGTACGAAAAATCATCGAATTTAGCAATATTTTGACGATTATCATACCCTTTTTCTCAATGGGATTTAAACAAAATATCATCGAATTAGGCAATATTTTGCCGTTTTTCCACGTTTTTGTGAATTTTCAGTTTATGGGTATTAATTCACTATATATACGTAAAAATGATGCAAACACATAATTGATTAGATAATAACCTTAAAAACTTCATTTTCAATCAACTATTTGTTTCTCGTTAAAATACTGAGTAAGAGATTGAAAAGGGGAGAAGTTCTGTTTTTATTGCATATATCGACGTTTCAGCCGGAATAGAGCGGTTTTACCGACATCTTCCATCGGTAATATAAACGGAAAATCAGGAACATTTTAGTAAATTCTAATGAAAACACATTGATTTTTATAATTTGTATTGGAAACAACATTGTCATATGTCTTTTCTTGGATCTAAATAATACGAAACCTCGCTCTATGATTTGAAGTTAAAATCCTCATATGTGGTAAAACTGTGAATTTTTCACGTTTTCCATGTACTTTGATATTACGTAAATATATTCCTTTTTACCAATATTTCGATACTATTTCATGTAGTATCACGATATGTGATTTGGCCTTCAAATCTCAGAATGTCGCATAATATAGCATTTTAAGCAAGTTTTCTTGCATTTTGTTTCGTACGAAAAATCATCGAATTTAGCAATATTTTGACGATTATCATCCCATTTTTCTCAATGTGATTTAAACAAAATATCATCGAATTAGGCAATATTTTGCCGTTTTCCACGTTTTTGAGAATTTTCAGTTTATGGGTATTAATTCACTATATATACGTAAAAATGATGCAAACACATAATTGATTATATAATAACCTAAAAAACTTCATTTTCAATCAACTATTTGATTCTCGTTAAAATTCTGAGTAAGAGATTGAAAAGGGAAGAAGTTCTGTTTTTATTGCATATATCGACGTTTCAGCCGGAATAGAGCGGTTTTACCGACATCTTCCATCGGTAATATAAACGGAAAATCAGGAACATTTTAGTAAATTCTAATGAAAACACATTGATTTTTATCATTTGTATTGGAAACAACATTGTCATATGTCTTTTCTTGGATCTAAATAATACGAAACCTCGCTCTATGATTTGAAAATAAAATCCTCATATATGGTAAAATAGTGACTTTTTTCACGTTTTCCATTTAGCTTGATATTACGTAAATATATTCATTTTTACCAATATTTCGATACTATTTCATGTAGTATCACGATATGTGATTTGGCCTTCAAATCTCAGAATGTCGCATAATATAGCATTTTAAGCAAGTTTTCCTGCATTTTGTTTCGTACGAAAAATCATCGAATTTAGCAATATTTTGACGATTATCATCCCCTTTTTCTCAATGTGATTTAAACAAAATATCATCGAATTAGGCAATATTTTGCCGTTTTTCCACGTTTTTGTGAATTTTCAGTTTATTGTTATTAATTAATTAATTATTCAATATAAATGATGCAAAAACATAATTGATTAGAAATTAACCTTAATTACTTCACTTTCAATCATCTATTTGTTTCTCGTTAAAATACTGAGTAAGATATTGAGAAGGGGAGAAGTTATGTTTTTATTGCATATATCGACGTTTCAGCTGGAATAGAGCGGTTTTCGTGTACATCTTCCATCGGAAATATAAACGGAAAATCAGGAACATTTTAGTTAATTCTAATGAAAACACATTGATTTTCATCATTTGTATTGGAAACAACATTGTCATATGTCTTTTCTTGGATCTAAATAATACGAAACCTCGCTCTATGATTTGAAGTTAAAATCCTCATATATGGTAAAATAGTGACTTTTTTCACGTTTTCCATGTAGTGTGATTTTACGTAAATATATTCGTTTTTACCAATATTTCGATACTACTTCATGTAGTATCACGATATGTGATTTGGCCTTCAAATCTCAGAATGTCGCATAATAAAGCATTTTAAGCGAGTTTTCTTGCATTTTGTTTCGTACGAAAAATCATCGAATTTAGCAATATTTTGACGTTTATCATCCCCTTTTCCTCTATGTGATTTAAACAAAATATCATCGAATTAGGCAATATTTTGCCGTTTTTCCACGTTTTTGTGAATTTTCAGAGTATGGGTATTAATTCACTATATATACGAAAAATGATGCAAATACATAATTGATTAGATAATAACCTTAAAAACTTCATTTTCAATCGACTATTTGTTTCTCGTTAAAATACTGAGTAAGAGATTGAAAAGGGGAGAAGTTCTGTTTTTATTGCATATATCGACGTTTAAGCCGGAATAGAGCGGTTTTACGTGTACATCTTCCATCGGTAATATAAACGGAAAATCAGGAACATTTTAGTTAATTCTAATGAAAACACATTGATTTTTATCATTTGTATTGGAAACAACATTGTCATATGTCTTTTCTTGGATCTAAATAATACGAAACCTCGCTCTATGATTTGAAGTTAAAATCCTCATATATGGTAAAATAGTGACTTTTTTCACGTTTTCCATGTAGTTTGATATTACGTAAATATATTCATTTTTACCAATATTTCGATACTATTTCATGTAGTATCACGATATGTGATTTGGCCTTCAAATCTCAGAATGTCGCATAATATAGCATTTTAAGCAAGTTTTCTTGCATTTTGTTTCGTACGAAAAATCATCGAATTTAGCAATATTTTGACGATTATCATACCCTTTTTCTCAATGGGATTTAAACAAAATATCATCGAATTAGGCAATATTTTGCCGTTTTTCCACGTTTTTGTGAATTTTCAGTTTATGGGTATTAATTCACTATATATACGTAAAAATGATGCAAACACATAATTGATTAGATAATAACCTTAAAAACTTCATTTTCAATCAACTATTTGTTTCTCGTTAAAATACTGAGTAAGAGATTGAAAAGGGGAGAAGTTCTGTTTTTATTGCATATATCGACGTTTCAGCCGGAATAGAGCGGTTTTACCGACATCTTCCATCGGTAATATAAACGGAAAATCAGGAACATTTTAGTAAATTCTAATGAAAACACATTGATTTTTATAATTTGTATTGGAAACAACATTGTCATGTGTCTTTTCTTGGATCTAAATAATACGAAACCTCGCTCTATGATTTGAAGTTAAAATCCTCATATATGGTAAAATAGTGACTTTTTTCACGTTTTCCATGTAGTGTGATTTTACGTAAATATATTCGTTTTTACCAATATTTCGATACTACTTCATGTAGTATCACGATATGTGATTTGGCCTTCAAATCTCAGAATGTCGCATAATAAAGCATTTTAAGCGAGTTTTCTTGCATTTTGTTTCGTACGAAAAATCATCGAATTTAGCAATATTTTGACGTTTATCATCCCCTTTTCCTCTATGTGATTTAAACAAAATATCATCGAATTAGGCAATATTTTGCCGTTTTTCCACGTTTTTGTGAATTTTCAGAGTATGGGTATTAATTCACTATATATACGAAAAATGATGCAAATACATAATTGATTAGATAATAACCTTAAAAACTTCATTTTCAATCGACTATTTGTTTCTCGTTAAAATACTGAGTAAGAGATTGAAAAGGGGAGAAGTTCTGTTTTTATTGCATATATCGACGTTTAAGCCGGAATAGAGCGGTTTTACGTGTACATCTTCCATCGGTAATATAAACGGAAAATCAGGAACATTTTAGTTAATTCTAATGAAAACACATTGATTTTTATCATTTGTATTGGAAACAACATTGTCATATGTCTTTTCTTGGATCTAAATAATACGAAACCTCGCTCTATGATTTGAAGTTAAAATCCTCATATATGGTAAAATAGTGACTTTTTTCACGTTTTCCATGTAGTTTGATATTACGTAAATATATTCATTTTTACCAATATTTCGATACTATTTCATGTAGTATCACGATATGTGATTTGGCCTTCAAATCTCAGAATGTCGCATAATATAGCATTTTAAGCAAGTTTTCTTGCATTTTGTTTCGTACGAAAAATCATCGAATTTAGCAATATTTTGACGATTATCATACCCTTTTTCTCAATGGGATTTAAACAGAATATCATCGAATTAGGCAATATTTTGCCGTTTTTCCACGTTTTTGTGAATTTTCAGTTTATGGGTATTAATTCACTATATATACGTAAAAATGATGCAAACACATAATTGATTAGATAATAACCTTAAAAACTTCATTTTCAATCAACTATTTGTTTCTCGTTAAAATACTGAGTAAGAGATTGAAAAGGGGAGAAGTTCTGTTTTTATTGCATATATCGACGTTTCAGCCGGAATAGAGCGGTTTTACGTGTACATCTTCCATCGGTAATATAAACGGAAAATCAGGAACATTTTAGTTAATTCTAATGAAAACACATTGATTTTTATCATTTGTATTGGAAACAACATTGTCATATGTCTTTTCTTGGATCTAAATAATACGAAACCTCGCTCTATGATTTGAAGTTAAAATCCTCATATGTGGTAAAACTGTGAATTTTTCACGTTTTCCATGTACTTTGATATTACGTAAATATATTCCTTTTTACCAATATTTCGATACTATTTCATGTAGTATCACGATATGTGATTTGGCCTTCAAATCTCAGAATGTCGCATAATATAGCATTTTAAGCAAGTTTTCTTGCATTTTGTTTCGTACGAAAAATCATCGAATTTAGCAATATTTTGACGATTATCATCCCATTTTTCTCAATGTGATTTAAACAAAATATCATCGAATTAGGCAATATTTTGCCGTTTTCCACGTTTTTGAGAATTTTCAGTTTATGGGTATTAATTCACTATATATACGTAAAAATGATGCAAACACATAATTGATTATATAATAACCTTAAAAACTTCATTTTCAATCAACTATTTGATTCTCGTTAAAATTCTGAGTAAGAGATTGAAAAGGGAAGAAGTTCTGTTTTTATTGCATATATCGACGTTTCAGCCGGAATAGAGCGGTTTTACCGACATCTTCCATCGGTAATATAAACGGAAAATCAGGAACATTTTAGTAAATTCTAATGAAAACACATTGATTTTTATCATTTGTATTGGAAACAACATTGTCATATGTCTTTTCTTGGATCTAAATAATACGAAACCTCGCTCTATGATTTGAAAATAAAATCCTCATATATGGTAAAATAGTGACTTTTTTCACGTTTTCCATTTAGCTTGATATTACGTAAATATATTCATTTTTACCAATATTTCGATACTATTTCATGTAGTATCACGATATGTGATTTGGCCTTCAAATCTCAGAATGTCGCATAATATAGCATTTTAAGCAAGTTTTCCTGCATTTTGTTTCGTACGAAAAATCATCGAATTTATCAATATTTTGACGATTATCATCCCATTTTTCTCAATGTGATTTAAACAAAATATCATCGAATTAGGCAATATTTTGCCGTTTTTCCACGTTTTTGTGAATTTTCAGTTTATTGTTATTAATTAATTAATTATTCAATATAAATGATGCAAAAACATAATTGATTAGAAATTAACCTTAATTACTTCACTTTCAATCATCTATTTGTTTCTCGTTAAAATACTGAGTAAGATATTGAGAAGGGGAGAAGTTATGTTTTTATTGCATATATCGACGTTTCAGCTGGAATAGAGCGGTTTTCGTGTACATCTTCCATCGGAAATATAAACGGAAAATCAGGAACATTTTAGTTAATTCTAATGAAAACACATTGATTTTCATCATTTGTATTGGAAACAACATTGTCATATGTCTTTTCTTGGATCTAAATAATACGAAACCTCGCTCTATGATTTGAAGTTAAAATCCTCATATATGGTAAAATAGTGACTTTTTTCACGTTTTCCATGTAGTGTGATTTTACGTAAATATATTCGTTTTTACCAATATTTCGATACTACTTCATGTAGTATCACGATATGTGATTTGGCCTTCAAATCTCAGAATGTCGCATAATAAAGCATTTTAAGCGAGTTTTCTTGCATTTTGTTTCGTACGAAAAATCATCGAATTTAGCAATATTTTGACGTTTATCATCCCCTTTTCCTCTATGTGATTTAAACAAAATATCATCGAATTAGGCAATATTTTGCCGTTTTTCCACGTTTTTGTGAATTTTCAGAGTATGGGTATTAATTCACTATATATACGAAAAATGATGCAAATACATAATTGATTAGATAATAACCTTAAAAACTTCATTTTCAATCGACTATTTGTTTCTCGTTAAAATACTGAGTAAGAGATTGAAAAGGGGAGAAGTTCTGTTTTTATTGCATATATCGACGTTTAAGCCGGAATAGAGCGGTTTTACGTGTACATCTTCCATCGGTAATATAAACGGAAAATCAGGAACATTTTAGTTAATTCTAATGAAAACACATTGATTTTTATCATTTGTATTGGAAACAACATTGTCATATGTCTTTTCTTGGATCTAAATAATACGAAACCTCGCTCTATGATTTGAAGTTAAAATCCTCATATATGGTAAAATAGTGACTTTTTTCACGTTTTCCATGTAGTTTGATATTACGTAAATATATTCATTTTTACCAATATTTCGATACTATTTCATGTAGTATCACGATATGTGATTTGGCCTTCAAATCTCAGAATGTCGCATAATATAGCATTTTAAGCAAGTTTTCTTGCATTTTGTTTCGTACGAAAAATCATCGAATTTAGCAATATTTTGACGATTATCATACCCTTTTTCTCAATGGGATTTAAACAAAATATCATCGAATTAGGCAATATTTTGCCGTTTTTCCACGTTTTTGTGAATTTTCAGTTTATGGGTATTAATTCACTATATATACGTAAAAATGATGCAAACACATAATTGATTAGATAATAACCTTAAAAACTTCATTTTCAATCAACTATTTGTTTCTCGTTAAAATACTGAGTAAGAGATTGAAAAGGGGAGAAGTTCTGTTTTTATTGCATATATCGACGTTTCAGCCGGAATAGAGCGGTTTTACCGACATCTTCCATCGGTAATATAAACGGAAAATCAGGAACATTTTAGTAAATTCTAATGAAAACACATTGATTTTTATAATTTGTATTGGAAACAACATTGTCATGTGTCTTTTCTTGGATCTAAATAATACGAAACCTCGCTCTATGATTTGAAGTTAAAATCCTCATATATGGTAAAATAGTGACTTTTTTCACGTTTTCCATGTAGTGTGATTTTACGTAAATATATTCGTTTTTACCAATATTTCGATACTACTTCATGTAGTATCACGATATGTGATTTGGCCTTCAAATCTCAGAATGTCGCATAATAACGCATTTTAAGCGAGTTTTCTTGCATTTTGTTTCGTACGAAAAATAATCGAATTTAGCAATATTTTGACGTTTATCATCCCCTTTTCCTCTATGTGATTTAAACAAAATATCATCGAATTAGGCAATATTTTGCCGTTTTTCCACGTTTTTGTGAATTTTCAGTTTATGGGTATTAATTCACTATATATACGTAAAAATGATGCAAATACATAATTGATTAGATAATAACCTTAAAAACTTCATTTTCAATCGACTATTTGTTTCTCGTTAAAATACTGAGCAAGAGATTAAAATGGGGAGAAGTTCTGTTTTTATTGCATATATCGACGTTTCAGCCGGAATAGAGCGGTTTTACGTGTACATCTTCCATCGGTAATATAAACGGAAAATCAGGAACATTTTAGTTAATTCTAATGAAAACACATTGATTTTTATCATTTGTATTGGAAACAACATTGTCATATGTCTTTTCTTGGATCTAAATAATACGAAACCTCGCTCTATGATTTGAAGTTAAAATCCTCATATGTGGTAAAACTGTGAATTTTTCACGTTTTCCATGTACTTTGATATTACGTAAATATATTCCTTTTTACCAATATTTCGATACTATTTCATGTAGTATCACGATATGTGATTTGGCCTTCAAATCTCAGAATGTCGCATAATATAGCATTTTAAGCAAGTTTTCTTGCATTTTGTTTCGTACGAAAAATCATCGAATTTAGCAATATTTTGACGATTATCATCCCATTTTTCTCAATGTGATTTAAACAAAATATCATCGAATTAGGCAATATTTTGCCGTTTTCCACGTTTTTGAGAATTTTCAGTTTATGGGTATTAATTCACTATATATACGTAAAAATGATGCAAACACATAATTGATTATATAATAACCTTAAAAACTTCATTTTCAATCAACTATTTGATTCTCGTTAAAATTCTGAGTAAGAGATTGAAAAGGGAAGAAGTTCTGTTTTTATTGCATATATCGACGTTTCAGCCGGAATAGAGCGGTTTTACCGACATCTTCCATCTGTAATATAAACGGAAAATCAGGAACATTTTAGTAAATTCTAATGAAAACACATTGATTTTTATCATTTGTATTGGAAACAACATTGTCATATGTCTTTTCTTGGATCTAAATAATACGAAACCTCGCTCTATGATTTGAAAATAAAATCCTCATATATGGTAAAATAGTGACTTTTTTCACGTTTTCCATTTAGCTTGATATTACGTAAATATATTCATTTTTACCAATATTTCGATACTATTTCATGTAGTATCACGATATGTGATTTGGCCTTCAAATCTCAGAATGTCGCATAATATAGCATTTTAAGCAAGTTTTCCTGCATTTTGTTTCGTACGAAAAATCATCGAATTTAGCAATATTTTGACGTTTATCATCCCCTTTTCCTTTATGTGATTTAAACAAAATATCATCGAATTAGGCAATATTTTGCCGTTTTTCCACGTTTTTGTGAATTTTCAGTTTATTGTTATTAATTAATTAATTATTCAATATAAATGATGCAAACACATAATTGATTAGAAATTAACCTTAATTACTTCACTTTCAATCATCTATTTGTTTCTCGTTAAAATACTGAGTAAGATATTGAGAAGGGGAGAAGTTATGTTTTTATTGCATATATCGACGTTTCAGCTGGAATAGAGCGGTTTTCGTGTACATCTTCCATCGGAAATATAAACGGAAAATCAGGAACATTTTAGTTAATTCTAATGAAAACACATTGATTTTCATCATTTGTATTGGAAACAACATTGTCATATGTCTTTTCTTGGATCTAAATAATACGAAACCTCGCTCTATGATTTGAAGTTAAAATCCTCATATATGGTAAAATAGTGACTTTTTTCACGTTTTCCATGTAGTGTGATTTTACGTAAATATATTCGTTTTTACCAATATTTCGATACTACTTCATGTAGTATCACGATATGTGATTTGGCCTTCAAATCTCAGAATGTCGCATAATAAAGCATTTTAAGCGAGTTTTCTTGCATTTTGTTTCGTACGAAAAATCATCGAATTTAGCAATATTTTGACGTTTATCATCCCCTTTTCCTCTATGTGATTTAAACAAAATATCATCGAATTAGGCAATATTTTGCCGTTTTTCCACGTTTTTGTGAATTTTCAGAGTATGGGTATTAATTCACTATATATACGAAAAATGATGCAAATACATAATTGATTAGATAATAACCTTAAAAACTTCATTTTCAATCGACTATTTGTTTCTCGTTAAAATACTGAGTAAGAGATTGAAAAGGGGAGAAGTTCTGTTTTTATTGCATATATCGACGTTTAAGCCGGAATAGAGCGGTTTTACGTGTACATCTTCCATCGGTAATATAAACGGAAAATCAGGAACATTTTAGTTAATTCTAATGAAAACACATTGATTTTTATCATTTGTATTGGAAACAACATTGTCATATGTCTTTTCTTGGATCTAAATAATACGAAACCTCGCTCTATGATTTGAAGTTAAAATCCTCATATATGGTAAAATAGTGACTTTTTTCACGTTTTCCATGTAGTTTGATATTACGTAAATATATTCATTTTTACCAATATTTCGATATTATTTCATGTAGTATCACGATATGTGATTTGGCCTTCAAATCTCAGAATGTCGCATAATATAGCATTTTAAGCAAGTTTTCTTGCATTTTGTTTCGTACGAAAAATCATCGAATTTAGCAATATTTTGACGATTATCATACCCTTTTTCTCAATGGGATTTAAACAAAATATCATCGAATTAGGCAATATTTTGCCGTTTTTCCACGTTTTTGTGAATTTTCAGTTTATGGGTATTAATTCACTATATATACGTAAAAATGATGCAAACACATAATTGATTAGATAATAACCTTAAAAACTTCATTTTCAATCAACTATTTGTTTCTCGTTAAAATACTGAGTAAGAGATTGAAAAGGGGAGAAGTTCTGTTTTTATTGCATATATCGACGTTTCAGCCGGAATAGAGCGGTTTTACCGACATCTTCCATCGGTAATATAAACGGAAAATCAGGAACATTTTAGTAAATTCTAATGAAAACACATTGATTTTTATAATTTGTATTGGAAACAACATTGTCATGTGTCTTTTCTTGGATCTAAATAATACGAAACCTCGCTCTATGATTTGAAGTTAAAATCCTCATATATGGTAAAATAGTGACTTTTTTCACGTTTTCCATGTAGTGTGATTTTACGTAAATATATTCGTTTTTACCAATATTTTGATACTACTTCATGTAGTATCACGGTATGTGATTTGGCCTTCAAATCTCAGAATGTCGCATAATAACGCATTTTAAGCGAGTTTTCTTGCATTTTGTTTCGTACGAAAAATAATCGAATTTAGCAATATTTTGACGTTTATCATCCCCTTTTCCTCTATGTGATTTAAACAAAATATCATCGAATTAGGCAATATTTTGCCGTTTTTCCACGTTTTTGTGAATTTTCAGTTTATGGGTATTAATTCACTATATATACGTAAAAATGATGCAAATACATAATTGATTAGATAATAACCTTAAAAACTTCATTTTCAATCGACTATTTGTTTCTCGTTAAAATACTGAGCAAGAGATTAAAAAGGGGAGAAGTTCTGTTTTTATTGCATATATCGACGTTTCAGCCGGAATAGAGCGGTTTTACGTGTACATCTTCCATCGGTAATATAAACGGAAAATCAGGAACATTTTAGTAAATTCTAATGAAAACACATTGATTTTTATCATTTGTATTGGAAACAACATTGTCATATGTCTTTTCTTGGATCTAAATAATACGAAACCTCGCTCTATGATTTGAAGTTAAAATCCTCATATATGGTAAAATAGTGAATTTTTCACGTTTTCCATGTACTTTGATATTACGTAAATATATTCATTTTTACCAATATTTCGATACTATTTCATGTAGTATCACGATATGTGATTTGGCCTTCAAATCTCAGAATGTCGCATAATACAGCATTTTAAGCAAGTTTTCTTGCATTTTGTTTCGTACGAAAAATCATCGAATTTAGCAATATTTTGACGATTATCATCCCCTTTTTCTCAATGTGATTTAAAGAAAACATCATCAAATTAGGCAATATTTTGCCGTTTTCCACGTTTTTGAGAATTTTCAGTTTATGGGTATTAATTCACTATATACGTAAAAATGATGCAAACACATAATTGATTACATAATAACCTTAAAAACTTCATTTTCAATCAACTATTTGATTCTCGTTAAAATTCTGAGTAAGAGATTGAAAAGGGAAGAAGTTCTGTTTTTATTGCATATATCGACGTTTCAGCCGGAATAGAGCGGTTTTATCGACATCTTCCATCAGTAATATAAACGGAAAATCAGGAACATTTTGGTACATTCTAGTGAAAACACATTGATTTTTATCATTTGTATTGGAAACAACATTGTCATATGTCTTTTCTTGGATCTAAATAATACGAAACCTCGCTCTATGATTTGAAAATAAAATCCTCATATATGGTAAAATAGTGACTTTTTTCACGTTTTCCATTTAGCTTGATATTACGTAAATATATTCCTTTTTATTAATATTTCGATACTATTTCATGTAGTATCACGATATGTGATTTGGCCTTCAAATCTCAGAATGACGCATAATATAGCATTTTAAGCAAGTTTTCCTGCATTTTGTTTCGTACGAAAAATCATCGAATTTAGCAATATTTTGACGTTTATCATCCCCTTTTCCTTTATGAGATTTAAACAAAATATCATCGAATTAGGCAATATTTTGCCGTTTTTCCACGTTTTTGTGAATTTTCAGTTTATGGGTATTAATTCACTATATATACGTAAAAATGATGCAAATACATAATTGATTAGATAATAACCTTAAAAACTTCATTTTCAATCGACTATTTGTTTCTCGTTAAAATACTGAGCAAGAGATTAAAAAGGGGAGAAGTTCTGTTTTTATTGCATATATCGACGTTTCAGCCGGAATAGAGCGGTTTTACGTGTACATCTTCCATCGGTAATATAAACGGAAAATCAGGAACATTTTAGTAAATTCTAATGAAAACACATTGATTTTTATCATTTGTATTGGAAACAACATTGTCATATGTCTTTTCTTGGATCTAAATAATACGAAACCTCGCTCTATGATTTGAAGTTAAAATCCTCATATATGGTAAAATAGTGAATTTTTCACGTTTTCCATGTACTTTGATATTACGTAAATATATTCATTTTTACCAATATTTCGATACTATTTCATGTAGTATCACGATATGTGATTTGGCCTTCAAATCTCAGAATGTCGCATAATACAGCATTTTAAGCAAGTTTTCTTGCATTTTGTTTCGTACGAAAAATCATCGAATTTAGCAATATTTTGACGATTATCATCCCCTTTTTCTCAATGTGATTTAAAGAAAACATCATCGAATTAGGCAATATTTTGCCGTTTTCCACGTTTTTGAGAATTTTCAGTTTATGGGTATTAATTCACTATATATACGTAAAAATGATGCAAACACATAATTGATTACATAATAACCTTAAAAACTTCATTTTCAATCAACTATTTGATTCTCGTTAAAATTCTGAGTAAGAGATTGAAAAGGGAAGAAGTTCTGTTTTTATTGCATATATCGACGTTTCAGCCGGAATAGAGCGGTTTTATCGACATCTTCCATCAGTAATATAAACGGAAAATCAGGAACATTTTGGTACATTCTAGTGAAAACACATTGATTTTTATCATTTGTATTGGAAACAACATTGTCATATGTCTTTTCTTGGATCTAAATAATACGAAACCTCGCTCTATGATTTGAAAATAAAATCCTCATATATGGTAAAATAGTGACTTTTTTCACGTTTTCCATTTAGCTTGATATTACGTAAATATATTCCTTTTTATTAATATTTCGATACTATTTCATGTAGTATCACGATATGTGATTTGGCCTTCAAATCTCAGAATGTCGCATAATATAGCATTTTAAGCAAGTTTTCCTGCATTTTGTTTCGTACGAAAAATCATCGAATTTAGCAATATTTTGACGTTTATCATCCCCTTTTCCTTTATGAGATTTAAACAAAATATCATCGAATTAGGCAATATTTTGCCGTTTTTCCACGTTTTTGTGAATTTTCAGTTTATGGGTATTAATTCACTATATATACGTAAAAATGATGCAAATACATAATTGATTAGATAATAACCTTAAAAACTTCATTTTCAATCGACTATTTGTTTCTCGTTAAAATACTGAGCAAGAGATTAAAAAGGGGAGAAGTTCTGTTTTTATTGCATATATCGACGTTTCAGCCGGAATAGAGCGGTTTTACGTGTACATCTTCCATCGGTAATATAAACGGAAAATCAGGAACATTTTAGTAAATTCTAATGAAAACACATTGATTTTTATCATTTGTATTGGAAACAACATTGTCATATGTCTTTTCTTGGATCTAAATAATACGAAACCTCGCTCTATGATTTGAAGTTAAAATCCTCATATATGGTAAAATAGTGAATTTTTCACGTTTTCCATGTACTTTGATATTACGTAAATATATTCATTTTTACCAATATTTCGATACTATTTCATGTAGTATCACGATATGTGATTTGGCCTTCAAATCTCAGAATGTCGCATAATACAGCATTTTAAGCAAGTTTTCTTGCATTTTGTTTCGTACGAAAAATCATCGAATTTAGCAATATTTTGACGATTATCATCCCCTTTTTCTCAATGTGATTTAAAGAAAACATCATCGAATTAGGCAATATTTTGCCGTTTTCCACGTTTTTGAGAATTTTCAGTTTATGGGTATTAATTCACTATATATACGTAAAAATGATGCAAACACATAATTGATTACATAATAACCTTAAAAACTTCATTTTCAATCAACTATTCGATTCTCGTTAAAATTCTGAGTAAGAGATTGAAAAGGGAAGAAGTTCTGTTTTTATTGCATATATCGACGTTTCAGCCAGAATAGAGCGGTTTTATCGACATCTTCCATCAGTAATATAAACGGAAAATCAGGAACATTTTGGTACATTCTAGTGAAAACACATTGATTTTTATCATTTGTATTGGAAACAACATTGTCATATGTCTTTTCTTGGATCTAAATAATACGAAACCTCGCTCTATGATTTGAAAATAAAATCCTCATATATGGTAAAATAGTGACTTTTTTCACGTTTTCCATTTAGCTTGATATTACGTAAATATATTCCTTTTTATTAATATTTCGATACTATTTCATGTAGTATCACGATATGTGATTTGGCCTTCAAATCTCAGAATGTCGCATAATATAGCATTTTAAGCAAGTTTTCCTGCATTTTGTTTCGTACGAAAAATCATCGAATTTAGCAATATTTTGACGTTTATCATCCCCTTTTCCTTTATGAGATTTAAACAAAATATCATCGAATTAGGCAATATTTTGCCGTTTTTCCACGTTTTTGTGAATTTTCAGTTTATTGTTATTAATTAATTAATTATTCAATATAAATGATGCAAACACATAATTGATTAGAAATTAACCTTAATTACTTCACTTTCAATCATCTATTTGTTTCTCGTTAAAATACTGAGTAAGATATTGAAAAGGGGAGAAGTTCTGTTTTTATTGCATATATCGACGTTTCAGCTGGAATAGAGCGGTTTTCGTGTACATCTTCCATAGGAAATATAAACGGAAAATCAGGAACATTTTAGTTAATTCTAATGAAAACACATTGATTTTCATCATTTGTATTGGAAACAACATTGTCATATGTCTTTTCTTGGATCTAAATAATACGAAACCTCGCTCTATGATTTGAAGTTAAAATCCTCATATATGGTAAAATAGTGACTTTTTTCACGTTTTCCATGTAGTGTGATTTTACGTAAATATATTCGTTTTTACCAATATTTCGATACTACTTCATGTAGTATCACGATATGTGATTTGGCCTTCAAATCTCAGAATGTCGCATAATAAAGCATTTTAAGCGAGTTTTCTTGCATTTTGTTTCGTACGAAAAATCATCGAATTTAGCAATATTTTGACGTTTATCATCCCCTTTTCCTCTATGTGATTTAAACAAAATATCATCGAATTAGGCAATATTTGGCCGTTTTTCCACGTTTTTGTGAATTTTCAGTTTATGGGTATTAATTCACTATATATACGTAAAAATGATGCAAACACATAATTGATTAGATAATAACCTTAAAAACTTCATTTCCAATCGACTATTTGTTTCTCGTTAAAATACTGAGTAAGAGATTGAAAAGGGGAGAAGTTCTGTTTTTATTGCATATATCGACGTTTCAGCCGGAATAGAGCGGTTTTACGTGTACATCTTCCATCGGTAATATAAACGGAAAATCAGGAACATTTTAGTAAATTCTAATGAAAACACATGGATTTGTATCATTTGTATTGGAAACAACATTGTCATGTCTTTTCTTGGATCTAAATAATACGAAACCTCGCTCTATGATTTGAAGTTAAAATCCTCATATATGGTAAAATAGTGACTTTTTTCACGTTTTCCATGTAGTTTGATATTACGTAAATATATTCATTTTTACCAATATTTCGATACTATTTCATTTAATATCACGATATGTGACTTGGCCTTCAAATCTCAGAATGTCGCATAATATAGCATTTTAAGCAAGTTTTCTTGCATTTTGTTTCGTACGAAAAATCATCGAATTTAGCAATATTTTGACGATTATCATCCCCTTTTTGTCAATGTGATTTAAACAAAATATCATCGAATTAGGCAATATTTTGCCGTTTTTCCACGTTTTTGTGAATTTTCAGTTTATGGGTATTAATTCACTATATATACGTAAAAAAGTTGCAAACACATAATTGATTAGATAATAACCTTAAAAACTTCATTTTCAACAACTATTTGTTTCTCGTTAAAATTCTGAGTAAGAGATTGAAAAGGGAAGAAGTTCTGTTTTTATTGCATATATCGACGTTTCAGCCGGAATAGAGCGGTTTTACCGACATCTTCCATTGGTAATATAAACGGAAAATCAGGAACATTTTAGTAAATTCTAATGAAAACACATTGATTTTTATCATTTGTATTGGAAACAACATTGTCATATGTCTTTTCTTGGATCTAAATAATACGAAACCTCGCTCTATGATTTGAAAATAAAATCCTCATATATGGTAAAATAGTGACTTTTTTCACGTTTTCCATGTAGTTTGATATTACGTAAATATATTCATTTTTACCAATATTTTGATACTATTTCATGTAGTATCACGATATGTGATTTGGCCTTCAAATCTCAGAATGTCGCATAATATAGCATTTTAAGCAAGTTTTCCTGCATTTTGTTTCGTACGAAAAATCATCGAATTTAGCAATATTTTGACGTTTATCATCCCCTTTTCCTTTATGTGATTTAAACAAAATATCATCGAATTAGGCAATATTTTGCCGTTTTTCCACGTTTTTGTGAATTTTCAGTTTATTGTTATTAATTAATTAATTTTTTAATATAAATGATGCAAACACATAATTGATTAGAAATTAACCTTAATTACTTCACTTTCAATCATCTATTTGTTTCTCGTTAAAATACTGAGTAAGATATTGAAAAGGGGAGAAGTTCTGTTTTTATTGCATATATCGACGTTTCAGCTGGAATAGAGCGGTTTTCGTGTACATCTTCCATCGGTAATATAAACGGAAAATCAGGAACATATTAGTTAATTCTAATGAAAACACATTGATTTTCATCATTTGTATTGGAAACAACATTGTCATATGTCTTTTCTTGGATCAAAATAATACGAAACCTCGCTCTATGGGTTGAAGTTAAAATCCTCATATATGGTAAAATAGTGACTTTTTTCACGTTTTCCATGTAGTTTGATATTACGTAAATATATTCATTTTTTTACCAATATTTCGATACTATTTCATGTAGTATCACGATATGTGATTTGGCCTTCAAATCTCAGAATGTCGCATAATATAGCATTTTAAGCAAGTTTTCTTGCATTTTGTTTCGTACGAAAAATCATCGAATTTAGCAATATTTTGACGATTATCATCCCCTTTTTCTCAATGTGATTTAAACAAAATATCATCGAATTAGGCAATATTTTGCCGTTTTCCACGTTTTTGAGAATTTTCAGTTTATGGGTATTAATTCACTATATATACGTAAAAATGATGCAAACACATAATTGATTACATAATAACCTTAAAAACTTCATTTTCAATCAACTATTTGATTCTCGTTAAAATTCTGAGTAAGAGATTGAAAAGGGAAGAAGTTCTGTTTTTATTGCATATATCGACGTTTCAGCCGGAATAGAGCGGTTTTACCGACATCTTCCATCGGTAATATAAACGGAAAATCAGGAACATTTTAGTAAATTCTAATGAAAACACATTGATTTTTATCATTTGTATTGGAAACAACATTGTCATATGTCTTTTCTTGGATCTAAATAATACGAAACCTCGCTCTATGATTTGAAAATAAAATCCTCATAAATGGTAAAATAGTGATTTTTTCACGTTTTCCATGTAGTTTGATATTACGTAAATATATTCATTTTTACCAATATTTCGATACTGTTTCATGTAGTATCACGATATGTGATTTGGCCTTCAAATCTCAGAATGTCGCATAATATAGCATTTTAAGCAAGTTTTCCTGCATTTTGTTTCGTACGAAAAATCATCGAATTTAGCAATATTTTGACGTTTATCATCCCCTTTTCCTTTATGTGATTTAAACAAAATATCATCGAATTAGGCAATATTTTGCCGTTTTTCCACGTTTTTGTGAATTTTCAGTTTATTGTTATTAATTAATTAATTATTTAATATAAATGATGCAAACACATAATTGATTAGAAATTAACCTTAATTACTTCACTTTCAATCATCTATTTGTTTCTCGTTAAAATATTGAGTAAGATATTGAAAAGGGGAGAAGTTCTGTTGTTATTGCATATATCGACGTTTCAACTGGAATTGAGCGGTTTTCGTGTACATCTTCCATCGGTAATATAAACGGAAAATCAGGAACATATTAGTTAATTCTAATGAAAACACATTGATTTTCATCATTTGTATTGGAAACAACATTGTCATATGTCTTTTCTTGGATCTAAATAATACGAAACCTCGCTCTATGATTTGAAGTTAAAATCCTCATATATGGTAAAATAGTGACTTTTTCACGTTTTCCATGTAGTTTGATATTACGTAAATATATTCATTTTTACCAATATTTCGATACTATTTCATGTAGTATCACGATATGTGATTTGGCCTTCAAATCTCAGTATGTCGCATAATAAAGCATTTTAAGCGAGTTTTCTTGCATTTTGTTTCGTACGAAAAATCATCGAATTTAGCAATATTTTGACGATTATCATCCCCTTTTTCTCAATGTGATTTAAACAAAATATCATCGAATTAGGCAATATTTTGCCGTTTTCCACGTTTTTGTGAATTTTCAGTTTATTGTTATTAATTAATTAATTATTCAATATAAATGATGCAAACACATAATTGATTAGAAATTAACCTTAATTACTTCACTTTCAATCATCTATTTGTTTCTCGTTAAAATACAGAGTAAGATATTGAAAAGGGGAGAAGTTCTGTTTTTATTGCATATATCGACGTTTCAGCTGGAATAGAGCGGTTTTCGTGTACGTCTTCCATCGGTAATATAAACGGAAAATCAGGAACGTTTTAGGTAATTCTAATGAAAACACATTGATTTTCATCATTTGTATTGGAAACAACATTGTCATATGTCTTTTCTTGGATCTAAATAATACGAAACCTCGCTCTATGATTTGAAGTTAAAATCCTCATATATGGTAAAATAGTGACTTTTTCACGTTTTCCATGTAGTGTGATTTTACGTAAATATATTCGTTTTACCAATATTTCGATACTACTTCATGTAGTATCACGATATGTGATTTGGCCTTCAAATCTCAGAATGTCGAATAATAAAGCATTTTAAGCGAGTTTTCTTGCATTTTGTTTCGTACGAAAAATCATCGAATTTAGCAATATTTTGACGTTTATCATCCCCTTTTCCTCTATGTGATTTAAACAAAATATCATCGAATTAGGCAATATTTTGCCGTTTTTCCACGTTTTTGTGAATTTTCAGTTTATGGGTATTAATTCACTATATATACGTAAAAATGATGCAAACACATAATTGATTAGATAATAACCTTAAAAACTTCATTTTGAATCGACTATTTGTTTCTCGTTAAAATACTGAGTAAGAGATTGAAAAGGGGAGAAGTTCTGTTTTTATTGCATATATTGACGTTTCAGCCGGAATAGAGCGGTTTTACGTTTACATCTTCCATCGGTAATATAAACGGAAAATCAGGAACATTTTAGTAAATTCTAATGAAAACACATTGATTTTTATCATTTGTATTGGAAACAACATTGTCATATGTCTTTTCTTGGATCTAATTAATACGAAACCTCGCTCTATGATTTGAAAATAAAATCCTCATATATGGTAAAATAGTGACTTTTTTCACGTTTTCCATTTAGCTTGATATTACGTAAATATATTCATTTTTACCAATATTTCGATACTATTTCATGTAGTATCACGATATGTGATTTGGCCTTCAAATCTCAGAATGTCGCATAATATAGCATTTTAAGCAAGTTTTCCTGCATTTTGTTTCGTACGAAAAATCATCGAATTTAGCAATATTTTGACGTTTATCATCCCCTTTTCCTTTATGTGATTTAAACAAAATATCATCGAATTAGGCAATATTTTGCCGTTTTTCCACGTTTTTGTGAATTTTCAGTTTATTGTTATTAATTAATTAATTATTCAATATAAATGATGCAAACACATAATTGATTAGAAATTAACCTTAATTACTTCACTTTCAATCATCTATTTGTTTCTCGTTAAAATACTGAGTAAGATATTGAGAAGGGGAGAAGTTATGTTTTTATTGCATATATCGACGTTTCAGCTGGAATAGAGCGGTTTTCGTGTACATCTTCCATCGGAAATATAAACGGAAAATCAGGAACATTTTAGTTAATTCTAATGAAAACACATTGATTTTCATCATTTGTATTGGAAACAACATTGTCATATGTCTTTTCTTGGATCTAAATAATACGAAACCTCGCTCTATGATTTGAAGTTAAAATCCTCATATATGGTAAAATAGTGACTTTTTTCACGTTTTCCATGTAGTGTGATTTTACGTAAATATATTCGTTTTTACCAATATTTCGATACTACTTCATGTAGTATCACGATATGTGATTTGGCCTTCAAATCTCAGAATGTCGCATAATAAAGCATTTTAAGCGAGTTTTCTTGCATTTTGTTTCGTACGAAAAATCATCGAATTTAGCAATATTTTGACGTTTATCATCCCCTTTTCCTCTATGTGATTTAAACAAAATATCATCGAATTAGGCAATATTTTGCCGTTTTTCCACGTTTTTGTGAATTTTCAGTTTATTGTTATTAATTAATTAATTATTCAATATAAATGATGCAAAAACATAATTGATTAGAAATTAACCTTAATTACTTCACTTTCAATCATCTATTTGTTTCTCGTTAAAATACTGAGTAAGATATTGAGAAGGGGAGAAGTTATGTTTTTATTGCATATATCGACGTTTCAGCTGGAATAGAGCGGTTTTCGTGTACATCTTCCATCAGAAATATAAACGGAAAATCAGGAACATTTTAGTTAATTCTAATGAAAACACATTGATTTTCATCATTTGTATTGGAAACAACATTGTCATATGTCTTTTCTTGGATCTAAATAATACGAAACCTCGCTCTATGATTTGATGTTAAAATCCTCATATATGGTAAAATAGTGACTTTTTTCACGTTTTCCATGTAGTGTGATTTTACGTAAATATATTCGTTTTTACCAATATTTCGATACTACTTCATGTAGTATCACGATATGTGATTTGGCCTTCAAATCTCAGAATGTCGCATAATAAAGCATTTTAAGCGAGTTTTCTTGCATTTTGTTTCGTACGAAAAATCATCGAATTTAGCAATATTTTGACGTTTATCATCCCCTTTTCCTCTATGTGATTTAAACAAAATATCATCGAATTAGGCAATATTTTGCCGTTTTTCCACGTTTTTGTGAATTTTCAGAGTATGGGTATTAATTCACTATATATACGAAAAATGATGCAAATACATAATTGATTAGATAATAACCTTAAAAACTTCATTTTCAATCGACTATTTGTTTCTCGTTAAAATACTGAGTAAGAGATTGAAAAGGGGAGAAGTTCTGTTTTTATTGCATATATCGACGTTTAAGCCGGAATAGAGCGGTTTTACGTGTACATCTTCCATCGGTAATATAAACGGAAAATCAGGAACATTTTAGTTAATTCAAATGAAAACACATTGATTTTTATCATTTGTATTGGAAACAACATTGTCATATGTCTTTTCTTGGATCTAAATAATACGAAACCTCGCTCTATGATTTGAAGTTAAAATCCTCATATATGGTAAAATAGTGACTTTTTTCACGTTTTCCATGTAGTTTGATATTACGTAAATATATTCATTTTTACCAATATTTCGATACTATTTCATGTAGTATCACGATATGTGATTTGGCCTTCAAATCTCAGAATGTCGCATAATATAGCATTTTAAGCAAGTTTTCTTGCATTTTGTTTCGTACGAAAAATCATCGAATTTAGCAATATTTTGACGATTATCATACCCTTTTTCTCAATGGGATTTAAACAAAATATCATCGAATTAGGCAATATTTTGCCGTTTTTCCACGTTTTTGTGAATTTTCAGTTTATGGGTATTAATTCACTATATATACGTAAAAATGATGCAAACACATAATTGATTAGATAATAACCTTAAAAACTTCATTTTCAATCAACTATTTGTTTCTCGTTAAAATACTGAGTAAGAGATTGAAAAGGGGAGAAGTTCTGTTGTTATTGCATATATCGACGTTTCAACTGGAATTGAGCGGTTTTCGTGTACATCTTCCATCGGTAATATAAACGGAAAAGCAGGAACATATTAGTTAATTCTAATGAAAACACATTGATTTTCATCATTTGTATTGGAAACAACATTGTCATATGTCTTTTCTTGGATCTAAATAATACGAAACCTCGCTCTATGATTTGAAAATAAAATCCTCATATATGGTAAAATAGTGACTTTTTTCACGTTTTCCATTTAGCTTGATATTACGTAAATATATTCATTTTTACCAATATTTCGATACTATTTCATGTAGTATCACGATATGTGATTTGGCCTTCAAATCTCAGAATGTCGCATAATATAGCATTTTAAGCAAGTTTTCCTGCATTTTGTTTCGTACGAAAAATCATCGAATTTAGCAATATTTTGACGTTTATCATCCCCTTTTCCTTTATGTGATTTAAACAAAATATCATCGAATTAGGCAATATTTTGCCGTTTTTCCACGTTTTTGTGAATTTTCAGTTTATTGTTATTAATTAATTAATTATTCAATATAAATGATGCAAACACATAATTGATTAGAAATTAACCTTAATTACTTCACTTTCAATCATCTATTTGTTTCTCGTTAAAATACTGAGTAAGATATTGAGAAGGGGAGAAGTTATGTTTTTATTGCATATATCGACGTTTCAGCTGGAATAGAGCGGTTTTCGTGTACATCTTCCATCGGAAATATAAACGGAAAATCAGGAACATTTTAGTTAATTCTAATGAAAACACATTGATTTTCATCATTTGTATTGGAAACAACATTGTCATATGTCTTTTCTTGGATCTAAATAATACGAAACCTCGCTCTATGATTTGAAGTTAAAATCCTCATATATGGTAAAATAGTGACTTTTTTCACGTTTTCCATGTAGTGTGATTTTACGTAAATATATTCGTTTTTACCAATATTTCGATACTACTTCATGTAGTATCACGATATGTGATTTGGCCTTCAAATCTCAGAATGTCGCATAATAAAGCATTTTAAGCGAGTTTTCTTGCATTTTGTTTCGTACGAAAAATCATCGAATTTAGCAATATTTTGACGTTTATCATCCCCTTTTCCTCTATGTGATTTAAACAAAATATCATCGAATTAGGCAATATTTTGCCGTTTTTCCACGTTTTTGTGAATTTTCAGTTTATTGTTATTAATTAATTAATTATTCAATATAAATGATGCAAAAACATAATTGATTAGAAATTAACCTTAATTACTTCACTTTCAATCATCTATTTGTTTCTCGTTAAAATACTGAGTAAGATATTGAGAAGGGGAGAAGTTATGTTTTTATTGCATATATCGACGTTTCAGCTGGAATAGAGCGGTTTTCGTGTACATCTTCCATCAGAAATATAAACGGAAAATCAGGAACATTTTAGTTAATTCTAATGAAAACACATTGATTTTCATCATTTGTATTGGAAACAACATTGTCATATGTCTTTTCTTGGATCTAAATAATACGAAACCTCGCTCTATGATTTGAAGTTAAAATCCTCATATATGGTAAAATAGTGACTTTTTTCACGTTTTCCATGTAGTGTGATTTTACGTAAATATATTCGTTTTTACCAATATTTCGATACTACTTCATGTAGTATCACGATATGTGATTTGGCCTTCAAATCTCAGAATGTCGCATAATAAAGCATTTTAAGCGAGTTTTCTTGCATTTTGTTTCGTACGAAAAATCATCGAATTTAGCAATATTTTGACGTTTATCATCCCCTTTTCCTCTATGTGATTTAAACAAAATATCATCGAATTAGGCAATATTTTGCCGTTTTTCCACGTTTTTGTGAATTTTCAGTTTATTGTTATTAATTAATTAATTATTCAATATAAATGATGCAAAAACATAATTGATTAGAAATTAACCTTAATTACTTCACTTTCAATCATCTATTTGTTTCTCGTTAAAATACTGAGTAAGATATTGAGAAGGGGAGAAGTTATGTTTTTATTGCATATATCGACGTTTCAGCTGGAATAGAGCGGTTTTCGTGTACATCTTCCATCAGAAATATAAACGGAAAATCAGGAACATTTTAGTTAATTCTAATGAAAACACATTGATTTTCATCATTTGTATTGGAAACAACATTGTCATATGTCTTTTCTTGGATCTAAATAATACGAAACCTCGCTCTATGATTTGAAGTTAAAATCCTCATATATGGTAAAATAGTGACTTTTTTCACGTTTTCCATGTAGTGTGATTTTACGTAAATATATTCGTTTTTACCAATATTTCGATACTACTTCATGTAGTATCACGATATGTGATTTGGCCTTCAAATCTCAGAATGTCGCATAATAAAGCATTTTAAGCGAGTTTTCTTGCATTTTGTTTCGTACGAAAAATCATCGAATTTAGCAATATTTTGACGTTTATCATCCCCTTTTCCTCTATGTGATTTAAACAAAATATCATCGAATTAGGCAATATTTTGCCGTTTTTCCACGTTTTTGTGAATTTTCAGAGTATGGGTATTAATTCACTATATATACGAAAAATGATGCAAATACATAATTGATTAGATAATAACCTTAAAAACTTCATTTTCAATCGACTATTTGTTTCTCGTTAAAATACTGAGTAAGAGATTGAAAAGGGGAGAAGTTCTGTTTTTATTGCATATATCGACGTTTAAGCCGGAATAGAGCGGTTTTACGTGTACATCTTCCATCGGTAATATAAACGGAAAATCAGGAACATTTTAGTTAATTCAAATGAAAACACATTGATTTTTATCATTTGTATTGGAAACAACATTGTCATATGTCTTTTCTTGGATCTAAATAATACGAAACCTCGCTCTATGATTTGAAGTTAAAATCCTCATATATGGTAAAATAGTGACTTTTTTCACGTTTTCCATGTAGTTTGATATTACGTAAATATATTCATTTTTACCAATATTTCGATACTATTTCATGTAGTATCACGATATGTGATTTGGCCTTCAAATCTCAGAATGTCGCATAATATAGCATTTTAAGCAAGTTTTCTTGCATTTTGTTTCGTACGAAAAATCATCGAATTTAGCAATATTTTGACGATTATCATACCCTTTTTCTCAATGGGATTTAAACAAAATATCATCGAATTAGGCAATATTTTGCCGTTTTTCCACGTTTTTGTGAATTTTCAGTTTATAGGTATTAATTCACTATATATACGTAAAAATGATGCAAACACATAATTGATTAGATAATAACCTTAAAAACTTCATTTTCAATCAACTATTTGTTTCTCGTTAAAATACTGAGTAAGAGATTGAAAAGGGGAGAAGTTCTGTTGTTATTGCATATATCGACGTTTCAACTGGAATTGAGCGGTTTTCGTGTACATCTTCCATCGGTAATATAAACGGAAAAGCAGGAACATATTAGTTAATTCTAATGAAAACACATTGATTTTCATCATTTGTATTGGAAACAACATTGTCATATGTCTTTTCTTGGATCTAAATAATACGAAACCTCGCTCTATGATTTGAAGTTAAAATCCTCATATATGGTAAAATAGTGACTTTTTTCACGTTTTCCATGTAGTTTGATATTACGTAAATATATTCATTTTTACCAATATTTCGATACTATTTCATGTAGTATCACGATATGTGATTTGGCCTTCAAATCTCAGTATGTCGCATAATAAAGCATTTTAAGCGAGTTTTCTTGCATTTTGTTTCGTACGAAAAATCATCGAATTTAGCAATATTTTGACGATTATCATCCCCTTTTTCTCAATGTGATTTAAACAAAATATCATCGAATTAGGCAATATTTTGCCGTTTTCCACGTTTTTGTGAATTTTCAGTTTATTGTTATTAATTAATTAATTATTCAATATAAATGATGCAAACACATAATTGATTAGAAATTAACCTTAATTACTTCACTTTCAATCATCTATTTGTTTCTCGTTAAAATACAGAGTAAGATATTGAAAAGGGGAGAAGTTCTGTTTATATTGCATATATCGACGTTTCAGCTGGAATAGAGCGGTTTTCGTGTACATCTTCCATCGGTAATATAAACGGAAAATCAGGAACGTTTTAGGTAATTCTAATGAAAACACATTGATTTTCATCATTTGTATTGGAAACAACATTGTCATATGTCTTTTCTTGGATCTAAATAATACGAAACCTCGCTCTATGATTTGAAGTTAAAATCCTCATATATGGTAAAATAGTGACTTTTTCACGTTTTCCATGTAGTGTGATTTTACGTAAATATATTCGTTTTACCAATATTTCGATACTACTTCATGTAGTATCACGATATGTGATTTGGCCTTCAAATCTCAGAATGTCGAATAATAAAGCATTTTAAGCGAGTTTTCTTGCATTTTGTTTCGTACGAAAAATCATCGAATTTAGCAATATTTTGACGTTTATAATCCCCTTTTCCTCTATGTGATTTAAACAAAATATCATCGAATTAGGCAATATTTTGCCGTTTTTCCACGTTTTTTGTGAATTTTCAGTTTATGGGTATTAATTCACTATATATACGTAAAAATGATGCAAACACATAATTGATTAGATAATAACCTTAAAAACTTCATTTTGAATCGACTATTTGTTTCTCGTTAAAATACTGAGTAAGAGATTGAAAAGGGGAGAAGTTCTGTTTTTATTGCATATATTGACGTTTCAGCCGGAATAGAGCGGTTTTACGTTTACATCTTCCATCGGTAATATAAACGGAAAATCAGGAACATTTTAGTAAATTCTAATGAAAACACATTGATTTTTATCATTTGTATTGGAAACAACATTGTCATATGTCTTTTCTTGGATCTAAATAATACGAAACCTCGCTCTATGATTTGAAAATAAAATCCTCATATATGGTAAAATAGTGACTTTTTTCACGTTTTCCATTTAGCTTGATATTACGTAAATATATTCATTTTTACCAATATTTCGATACTATTTCATGTAGTATCACGATATGTGATTTGGCCTTCAAATCTCAGAATGTCGCATAATATAGCATTTTAAGCAAGTTTTCCTGCATTTTGTTTCGTACGAAAAATCATCGAATTTAGCAATATTTTGACGTTTATCATCCCCTTTTCCTTTATGTGATTTAAACAAAATATCATCGAATTAGGCAATATTTTGCCGTTTTTCCACGTTTTTGTGAATTTTCAGTTTATTGTTATTAATTAATTAATTATTCAATATAAATGGTGCAAACACATAATTGATTAGAAATTAACCTTAATTACTTCACTTTCAATCATCTATTTGTTTCTCGTTAAAATACTGAGTAAGATATTGAGAAGGGGAGAAGTTATGTTTTTATTGCATATATCGACGTTTCAGCTGGAATAGAGCGGTTTTCGTGTACATCTTCCATCGGAAATATAAACGGAAAATCAGGAACATTTTAGTTAATTCAAATGAAAACACATTGATTTTCATCATTTGTATTGGAAACAACATTGTCATATGTCTTTTCTTGGATCTAAATAATACGAAACCTCGCTCTATGATTTGAAGTTAAAATCCTCATATATGGTAAAATAGTGACTTTTTTCACGTTTTCCATGTAGTGTGATTTTACGTAAATATATTCGTTTTTACCAATATTTCGATACTACTTCATGTAGTATCACGATATGTGATTTGGCCTTCAAATATCAGAATGTCGCATAATAAAGCATTTTAAGCGAGTTTTCTTGCATTTTGTTTCGTACGAAAAATCATCGAATTTAGCAATATTTTGACGTTTATCATCCCCTTTTCCTCTAAGTGATTTAAACAAAATATCATCGAATTAGGCAATATTTTGCCGTTTTTCCACGTTTTTGTGAATTTTCAGTTTATTGTTATTAATTAATTAATTATTCAATATAAATGATGCAAAAACATAATTGATTAGAAATTAACCTTAATTACTTCACTTGCAATCATCTATTTGTTTCTCGTTAAAATACAGAGTAAGATATTGAAAAGGGGAGAAGTTATGTTTTTATTGCATATATCGACGTTTCAGCTGGAATAGAGCGGTTTTCGTGTACATCTTCCATCGGAAATATAAACGGAAAATCAGGAACATTTTAGTTAATTCTAATGAAAACACATTGATTTTCATCATTTGTATTGGAAACAACATTGTCATATGTCTTTTCTTGGATCTAAATAATACGAAACCTCGCTCTATGATTTGAAGTTAAAATCCTCATATATGGTAAAATAGTGACTTTTTCACGTTTTCCATGTAGTGTGATTTTACGTAAATATATTCGTTTTACCAATATTTCGATACTACTTCATGTAGTATCACGATATGTGATTTGGCCTTCAAATCTCAGAATGTCGAATAATAAAGCATTTTAAGCGAGTTTTCTTGCATTTTGTTTCGTACGAAAAATCATCGAATTTAGCAATATTTTGACGTTTATAATCCCCTTTTCCTCTATGTGATTTAAACAAAATATCATCGAATTAGGCAATATTTTGCCGTTTTTCCACGTTTTTGTGAATTTTCAGTTTATGGGTATTAATTCACTATATATACGTAAAAATGATGCAAACACATAATTGATTAGATAATAACCTTAAAAACTTCATTTTGAATCGACTATTTGTTTCTCGTTAAAATACTGAGTAAGAGATTGAAAAGGGGAGAAGTTCTGTTTTTATTGCATATATTGACGTTTCAGCCGGAATAGAGCGGTTTTACGTTTACATCTTCCATCGGTAATATAAACGGAAAATCAGGAACATTTTAGTAAATTCTAATGAAAACACATTGATTTTTATCATTTGTATTGGAAACAACATTGTCATATGTCTTTTCTTGGATCTAAATAATACGAAACCTCGCTCTATGATTTGAAAATAAAATCCTCATTTATGGTAAAATAGTGACTTTTTTCACGTTTTCCATTTAGCTTGATATTACGTAAATATATTCATTTTTACCAATATTTCGATACTATTTCATGTAGTATCACGATATGTGATTTGGCCTTCAAATCTCAGAATGTCGCATAATATAGCATTTTAAGCAAGTTTTCCTGCATTTTGTTTCGTACGAAAAATCATCGAATTTAGCAATATTTTGACATTTATCATCCCCTTTTCCTTTATGTGATTTAAACAAAATATCATCGAATTAGGCAATATTTTGCCGTTTTTCCACGTTTTTGTGAATTTTCAGTTTATTGTTATTAATTAATTAATTATTCAATATAAATGATGCAAACACATAATTGATTAGAAATTAACCTTAATTACTTCACTTTCAATCATCTATTTGTTTCTCGTTAAAATACTGAGTAAGATATTGAGAAGGGGAGAAGTTATGTTTTTATTGCATATATCGACGTTTCAGCTGGAATAGAGCGGTTTTCGTGTACATCTTCCATCGGAAATATAAACGGAAAATCAGGAACATTTTAGTTAATTCTAATGAAAACACATTGATTTTCATCATTTGTATTGGAAACAACATTGTCATATGTCTTTTCTTGGATCTAAATAATACGAAACCTCGCTCTATGATTTGAAGTTAAAATCCTCATATATGGTAAAATAGTGACTTTTTTCACGTTTTCCATGTAGTGTGATTTTACGTAAATATATTCGTTTTTACCAATATTTCGATACTACTTCATGTAGTATCACGATATGTGATTTGGCCTTCAAATCTCAGAATGTCGCATAATAAAGCATTTTAAGCGAGTTTTCTTGCATTTTGTTTCGTACGAAAAATCATCGAATTTAGCAATATTTTGACGTTTATCATCCCCTTTTCCTCTATGTGATTTAAACAAAATATCATCGAATTAGGCAATATTTTGCCGTTTTTCCACGTTTTTGTGAATTTTCAGTTTATTGTTATTAATTAATTAATTATTCAATATAAATGATGCAAAAACATAATTGATTAGAAATTAACCTTAATTACTTCACTTTCAATCATCTATTTGTTTCTCGTTAAAATACTGAGTAAGATATTGAGAAGGGGAGAAGTTATGTTTTTATTGCATATATCGACGTTTCAGCTGGAATAGAGCGGTTTTCGTGTACATCTTCCATCGGAAATATAAACGGAAAATCAGGAACATTTTAGTTAATTCTAATGAAAACACATTGATTTTCATCATTTGTATTGGAAACAACATTGTCATATGTCTTTTCTTGGATCTAAATAATACGAAACCTCGCTCTATGATTTGAAGTTAAAATCCTCATATATGGTAAAATAGTGACTTTTTTCACGTTTTCAATGTAGTGTGATTTTACGTAAATATATTCGTTTTTACCAATATTTCGATACTACTTCATGTAGTATCACGATATGTGATTTGGCCTTCAAATCTCAGAATGTCGCATAATAAAGCATTTTAAGCGAGTTTTCTTGCATTTTGTTTCGTACGAAAAATCATCGAATTTAGCAATATTTTGACGTTTATCATCCCCTTTTCCTCTATGTGATTTAAACAAAATATCATCGAATTAGGCAATATTTTGCCGTTTTTCCACGTTTTTGTGAATTTTCAGAGTATGGGTATTAATTCACTATATATACGAAAAATGATGCAAATACATAATTGATTAGATAATAACCTTAAAAACTTAATTTTCAATCGACTATTTGTTTCTCGTTAAAATACTGAGTAAGAGATTGAAAAGGGGAGAAGTTCTGTTTTTATTGCATATATCGACGTTTAAGCCGGAATAGAGCGGTTTTACGTGTACATCTTCCATCGGTAATATAAACGGAAAATCAGGAACATTTTAGTTAATTCTAATGAAAACACATTGATTTTTATCATTTGTATTGGAAACAACATTGTCATATGTCTTTTCTTGGATCTAAATAATACGAAACCTCGCTCTATGATTTGAAGTTAAAATCCTCATATATGGTAAAATAGTGACTTTTTTCACGTTTTCCATGTAGTTTGATATTACGTAAATATATTCATTTTTACCAATATTTCGATACTATTTCATGTAGTATCACGATATGTGATTTGGCCTTCAAATCTCAGAATGTCGCATAATATAGCATTTTAAGCAAGTTTTCTTGCATTTTGTTTCGTACGAAAAATCATCGAATTTAGCAATATTTTGACGATTATCATACCCTTTTTCTCAATGGGATTTAAACAAAATATCATCGAATTAGGCAATATTTTGCCGTTTTTCCACGTTTTTGTGAATTTTCAGTTTATGGGTATTAATTCACTATATATACGTAAAAATGATGCAAACACATAATTGATTAGATAATAACCTTAAAAACTTCATTTTCAATCAACTATTTGTTTCTCGTTAAAATACTGAGTAAGAGATTGAAAAGGGGAGAAGTTCTGTTTTTATTGCATATATCGACGTTTCAGCCGGAATAGAGCGGTTTTACCGACATCTTCCATCGGTAATATAAACGGAAAATCAGGAACATTTTAGTAAATTCTAATGAAAACACATTGATTTTTATAATTTGTATTGGAAACAACATTGTCATTTGTCTTTTCTTGGATCTAAATAATACGAAACCTCGCTCTATGATTTGAAGTTAAAATCCTCATATATGGTAAAATAGTGACTTTTTTCACGTTTTCCATGTAGTGTGATTTTACGTAAATATATTCGTTTTTACCAATATTTCGATACTACTTCATGTAGTATCACGGTATGTGATTTGGCCTTCAAATCTCAGAATGTCGCAAAATAACGCATTTTAAGCGAGTTTTCTTGCATTTTGTTTCGTACGAAAAATAATCGAATTTAGCTATATTTTGACGTTTATCATCCCCTTTTCCTCTATGTGATTTAAACAAAATATCATCGAATTAGGCAATATTTTGCCGTTTTTCCACGTTTTTGTGAATTTTCAGTTTATGGGTATTAATTCACTATATATACGTAAAAATGATGCAAATACATAATTGATTAGATAATAACCTTAAAAACTTCATTTTCAATCGACTATTTGTTTCTCGTTAAAATACTGAGCAAGAGATTAAAAAGGGGAGAAGTTCTGTTTTTATTGCATATATCGACGTTTCAGCCGGAATAGAGCGGTTTTACGTGTACATCTTCCATCGGTAATATAAACGGAAAATCAGGAACATTTTAGTTAATTCTAATGAAAACACATTGATTTTTATCATTTGTATTGGAAACAACATTGTCATATGTCTTTTCTTGGATCTAAATAATACGAAACCTCGCTCTATGATTTGAAGTTAAAATCCTCATATGTGGTAAAACTGTGAATTTTTCACGTTTTCCATGTACTTTGATATTACGTAAATATATTCCTTTTTACCAATATTTCGATGCTATTTCATGTAGTATCACGATATGTGATTTGGCCTTCAAATCTCAGAATGTCGCATAATATAGCATTTTAAGCAAGTTTTCTTGCATTTTGTTTCGTACGAAAAATCATCGAATTTAGCAATATTTTGACGATTATCATCCCCTTTTTCTCAATGTGATTTAAACAAAATATCATCGAATTAGGCAATATTTTGCCGTTTTCCACGTTTTTGAGAATTTTCAGTTTATGGGTATTAATTCACTATATATACGTAAAAATGATGCAAACACATAATTGATTACATAATAACCTTAAAAACTTCATTTTCAATCAACTATTTGATTCTCGTTAAAATTCTGAGTAAGAGATTGAAAAGGGAAGAAGTTCTGTTTTTATTGCATATATCGACGTTTCAGCCGGAATAGAGCGGTTTTACCGACATCTTCCATCGGTAATATAAACGGAAAATCAGGAACATTTTAGTAAATTCTAATGAAAACACATTGATTTTTATCATTTGTATTGGAAACAACATTGTCATATGTCTTTTCTTGGATCTAAATAATACGAAACCTCGCTCTATGATTTGAAAATAAAATCCTCATATATGGTAAAATAGTGACTTTTTTCACGTTTTCCATTTAGCTTGATATTACGTAAATATATTCATTTTTACCAATATTTCGATACTATTTCATGTAGTATCACGATATGTGATTTGGCCTTCAAATCTCAGAATGTCGCATAATATAGCATTTTAAGCAAGTTTTCCTGCATTTTGTTTCGTACGAAAAATCATCGAATTTAGCAATATTTTGACGTTTATCATCCCCTTTTCCTATATGTGATTTAAACAAAATATCATCGAATTAGGCAATATTTTGCCGTTTTTCCACGTTTTTGTGAATTTTCAGTTTATTGTTATTAATTAATTAATTATTCAATATAAATGATGCAAACACATAATTGATTAAAAATTAACCTTAATTACTTCACTTTCAATCATCTATTTGTTTCTCGTTAAAATACTGAGTAAGATATTGAGAAGGGGAGAAGTTATGTTTTTATTGCATATATCGACGTTTCAGCTGGAATAGAGCGGTTTTCGTGTACATCTTCCATCGGAAATATAAACGGAAAATCAGGAACATTTTAGTTAATTCTAATGAAAACACATTGATTTTCATCATTTGTATTGGAAACAACATTGTCATATGTCTTTTCTTGGATCTAAATAATACGAAACCTCGCTCTATGATTTGAAGTTAAAATCCTCATATATGGTAAAATAGTGACTTTTTTCACGTTTTCCATGTAGTGTGATTTTACGTAAATATATTCGTTTTTACCAATATTTCGATACTACTTCATGTAGTATCACGATATGTGATTTGTCCTTCAAATCTCAGAATGTCGCATAATAAAGCATTTTAAGCGAGTTTTCTTGCATTTTGTTTCGTACGAAAAATCATCGAATTTAGCAATATTTTGACGTTTATCATCCCCTTTTCCTCTATGTGATTTAAACAAAATATCATCGAATTAGGCAATATTTTGCCGTTTTCCACGTTTTTGTGAATTTTCAGTTTATTGTTATTAATTAATTAATTATTCAATATAAATGATGCAAAAACATAATTGATTAGAAATTAACCTTAATTACTTCACTTTCAATCATCTATTTGTTTCTCGTTAAAATACTGAGTAAGATATTGAGAAGGGGAGAAGTTATGTTTTTATTGCATATATCGACGTTTCAGCTGGAATAGAGCGGTTTTCGTGTACATCTTCCATCGGAAATATAAACGGAAAATCAGGAACATTTTAGTTAATTCTAATGAAAACACATTGATTTTCATCATTTGTATTGGAAACAACATTGTCATATGTCTTTTCTTGGATCTAAATAATACGAAACCTCGCTCTATGATTTGAAGTTAAAATCCTCATATATGGTAAAATAGTGACTTTTTTCACGTTTTCCATGTAGTGTGATTTTACGTAAATATATTCATTTTTTCCAATATTTCGATACTATTTCATGTAGTATCACGATATGTGATTTGGCCTTCAAATCTCAGAATGTCGCATAATATAGCATTTTAAGCAAGTTTTCTTGCATTTTGTTTCGTACGAAAAATCATCGAATTTAGCAATATTTTGACGATTATCATCCCCTTTTTCTCAATGTGATTTAAAGAAAACATCATCGAATTAGGCAATATTTTGCCGTTTTCCACGTTTTTGAGAATTTTCAGTTTATGGGTATTAATTCACTATATATACGTAAAAATGATGCAAACACATAATTGATTAGATAATAACCTTAAAAACTTCATTTTCAATCAACTATTTGATTCTCGTTAAAATTCTGAGTAAGAGA
This sequence comes from Procambarus clarkii, assembly GCF_040958095.1. Classification (NCBI taxonomy): domain Eukaryota; kingdom Metazoa; phylum Arthropoda; class Malacostraca; order Decapoda; family Cambaridae; genus Procambarus; species Procambarus clarkii. The sequence goes on along the minus strand of NC_091162.1, from coordinate 52,088,480 downwards.
TTGAAAAGGGAAGAAGTTCTGTTTTTATTGCATATATCGACGTTTCAGCCGGAATAGAGCGGTTTTATCGACATCTTCCATCAGTAATATAAACGGAAAATCAGGAACATTTTGGTACATTCTAGTGAAAACACATTGATTTTTATCATTTGTATTGGAAACAACATTGTCATATGTCTTTTCTTGGATCTAAATAATACGAAACCTCGCTCTATGATTTGAAAATAAAATCCTCATATATGGTAAAATAGTGACTTTTTTCACGTTTTCCATTTAGCTTGATATTACGTAAATATATTCCTTTTTATTAATATTTCGATACTATTTCATGTAGTATCACGATATGTGATTTGGCCTTCAAATCTCAGAATGTCGCATAATATAGCATTTTAAGCAAGTTTTCCTGCATTTTGTTTCGTACGAAAAATCATCGAATTTAGCAATATTTTGACGTTTATCATCCCCTTTTCCTTTATGAGATTTAAACAAAATATCATCGAATTAGGCAATATTTTGCCGTTTTTCCACGTTTTTGTGAATTTTCAGTTTATGGGTATTAATTCACTATATATACGTAAAAATGATGCAAATACATAATTGATTAGATAATAACCTTAAAAACTTCATTTTCAATCGACTATTTGTTTCTCGTTAAAATACTGAGCAAGAGATTAAAAAGGGGAGAAGTTCTGTTTTTATTGCATATATCGACGTTTCAGCCGGAATAGAGCGGTTTTACGTGTACATCTTCCATCGGTAATATAAACGGAAAATCAGGAACATTTTAGTAAATTCTAATGAAAACACATTGATTTTTATCATTTGTATTGGAAACAACATTGTCATATGTCTTTTCTTGGATCTAAATAATACGAAACCTCGCTCTATGATTTGAAGTTAAAATCCTCATATATGGTAAAATAGTGAATTTTTCACGTTTTCCATGTACTTTGATATTACGTAAATATATTCATTTTTACTAATATTTCGATACTATTTCATGTAGTATCACGATATGTGATTTGGCCTTCAAATCTCAGAATGTCGCATAATACAGCATTTTAAGCAAGTTTTCTTGCATTTTGTTTCGTACGAAAAATCATCGAATTTAGCAATATTTTGACGATTATCATCCCCTTTTTCTCAATGTGATTTAAAGAAAACATCATCGAATTAGGCAATATTTTGCCGTTTTCCACGTTTTTGAGAATTTTCAGTTTATGGGTATTAATTCACTATATATACGTAAAAATGATGCAAACACATAATTGATTACATTATAACCTTAAAAACTTCATTTTCAATCAACTATTTGATTCTCGTTAAAATTCTGAGTAAGAGATTGAAAAGGGAAGAAGTTCTGTTTTTATTGCATATATCGACGTTTCAGCCAGAATAGAGCGGTTTTATCGACATCTTCCATCAGTAATATAAACGGAAAATCAGGAACATTTTGGTACATTCTAGTGAAAACACATTGATTTTTATCATTTGTATTGGAAACAACATTGTCATATGTCTTTTCTTGGATCTAAATAATACGAAACCACCCTCTATGATTTGAAAATAAAATCCTCATATATGGTAAAATAGTGACTTTTTTCACGTTTTCCATTTAGCTTGATATTACGTAAATATATTCCTTTTTATTAATATTTCGATACTATTTCATGTAGTATCACGATATGTGATTTGGCCTTCAAATCTCAGAATGTCGCATAATATAGCATTTTAAGCAAGTTTTCCTGCATTTTGTTTCGTACGAAAAATCATCGAATTTAGCAATATTTTGACGTTTATCATCCCCTTTTCCTTTATGAGATTTAAACAAAATATCATCGAATTAGGCAATATTTTGCCGTTTTTCCACGTTTTTGTGAATTTTCAGTTTATTGTTATTAATTAATTAATTATTCAATATAAATGATGCAAACACATAATTGATTAGAAATTAACCTTAATTACTTCACTTTCAATCATCTATTTGTTTCTCGTTAAAATACTGAGTAAGATATTGAAAAGGGGAGAAGTTCTGTATTTATTGCATATATCGACGTTTCAGCTGGAATAGAGCGGTTTTCGTGTACATCTTCCATAGGAAATATAAACGGAAAATCAGGAACATTTTAGTTAATTCCAATGAAAACCCATTGATTTTCATCATTTGTATTGGAAACAACATTGTCATATGTCTTTTCTTGGATCTAAATAATACGAAACCTCGCTCTATGATTTGAAGTTAAAATCCTCATATATGGTAAAATAGTGACTTTTTTCACGTTTTCCATGTAGTTTGATATTACGTAAATATATTCGTTTTTACCAATATTTCGATACTATTTCATTTAGTATCACGATATGTGATTTGGCCTTCAAATCTCAGAATGTCGCATAATATAGCATTTTAAGCGAGTTTTCTTGCATTTTGTTTCGTACGAAAAGTCATCGAATTTAGCAATATTTTGACGTTTATCATCCCCTTTTCCTCTATGTGATTTAAACAAAATATCATCGAATTAGGCAATATTTTGCCGTTTTTCCACGTTTTTGTGAATTTTCAGTTTATGGGTATTAATTCACTATATATACGTAAAAAAGTTGCAAACACATAATTGATTAGATAATAACCTTAAAAACTTCATTTTCAACAACTATTTGTTTCTCGTTAAAATTCTGAGTAAGAGATTGAAAAGGGAAGAAGTTCTGTTTTTATTGCATATATCGACGTTTCAGCCGGAATAGAGCGGTTTTACCGACATCTTCCATTGGTAATATAAACGGAAAATCAGGAACATTTTAGTAAATTCTAATGAAAACACATTGATTTTTATCATTTGTATTGGAAACAACATTGTCATATGTCTTTTCTTGGATCTAAATAATACGAAACCTCGCTCTATGATTTGAAAATAAAATCCTCATATATGGTAAAATAGTGACTTTTTTTACGTTTTCCATGTAGTTTGATATTACGTAAATATATTCATTTTTACCAATATTTTGATACTATTTCATGTAGTATCACGATATGTGATTTGGCCTTCAAATCTCAGAATGTCGCATAATATAGCTTTTTAAGCAAGTTTTCCTGCATTTTGTTTCGTACGAAAAATCATCGAATTTAGCAATATTTTGACGTTTATCATCCCCTTTTCCTTTATGTGATTTAAACAAAATATCATCGAATTAGGCAATATTTTGCCGTTTTTCCACGTTTTTGTGAATTTTCAGTTTATTGTTATTAATTAATTAATTTTTTAATATAAATGATGCAAACACATAATTGATTAGAAATTAACCTTAATTACTTCACTTTCAATCATCTATTTGTTTCTCGTTAAAATACTGAGTAAGATATTGAAAAGGGGAGAAGTTCTGTTTTTATTGCATATATCGACGTTTCAGCTGGAATAGAGCGGTTTTCGTGTACATCTTCCATCGGTAATATAAACGGAAAATCAGGAACATATTAGTTAATTCTAATGAAAACACATTGATTTTCATCATTTGTATTGGAAACAACATTGTCATATGTCTTTTCTTGGATCAAAATAATACGAAACCTCGCTCTATGGGTTGAAGTTAAAATCCTCATATATGGTAAAATAGTGACTTTTTTCACGTTTTCCATGTAGTTTGATATTACGTAAATATATTCATTTTTACCAATATTTCGATACTATTTCATGTAGTATCACGATATGTGATTTGGCCTTCAAATCTCAGAATGTCGCATAATATAGCATTTTAAGCAAGTTTTCTTGCATTTTGTTTCGTACGAAAAATCATCGAATTTAGCAATATTTTGACGATTATCATCCCCTTTTTCTCAATGTGATTTAAACAAAATATCATCGAATTAGGCAATATTTTGCCGTTTTCCACGTTTTTGAGAATTTTCAGTTTATGGGTATTAATTCACTATATATACGTAAAAATGATGGAAACACATAATTGATTACATAATAACCTTAAAAACTTCATTTTCAATCAACTATTTGATTCTCGTTAAAATTCTGAGTAAGAGATTGAAAAGGGAAGAAGTTCTGTTTTTATTGCATATATCGACGTTTCAGCCGGAATAGAGCGGTTTTACCGACATCTTCCATCGGTAATATAAACGGAAAATCAGGAACATTTTAGTAAATTCTAATGAAAACACATTGATTTTTATCATTTGTATTGGAAACAACATTGTCATATGTCTTTTCTTGGATCTAAATAATACGAAACCTCGCTCTATGATTTGAAAATAAAATCCTCATAAATGGTAAAATAGTGATTTTTTTCACGTTTTCCATGTAGTTTGATATTACGTAAATATATTCATTTTTACCAATATTTCGATACTGTTTCATGTAGTATCACGATATGTGATTTGGCCTTCAAATCTCAGAATGTCGCATAATATAGCATTTTAAGCAAGTTTTCCTGCATTTTGTTTCGTACGAAAAATCATCGAATTTAGCAATATTTTGACGTTTATCATCCCCTTTTCCTTTATGTGATTTAAACAAAATATCATCGAATTAGGCAATATTTTGCCGTTTTTCCACGTTTTTGTGAATTTTCAGTTTATTGTTATTAATTAATTAATTATTTAATATAAATGATGCAAACACATAATTGATTAGAAATTAACCTTAATTACTTCACTTTCAATCATCTATTTGTTTCTCGTTAAAATATTGAGTAAGATATTGAAAAGGGGAGAAGTTCTGTTGTTATTGCATATATCGACGTTTCAACTGGAATTGAGCGGTTTTCGTGTACATCTTCCATCGGTAATATAAACGGAAAATCAGGAACATATTAGTTAATTCTAATGAAAACACATTGATTTTCATCATTTGTATTGGAAACAACATTGTCATATGTCTTTTCTTGGATCTAAATAATACGAAACCTCGCTCTATGATTTGAAGTTAAAATCCTCATATATGGTAAAATAGTGACTTTTTTCACGTTTTCCATGTAGTTTGATATTACGTAAATATATTCATTTTTACCAATATTTCGATACTATTTCATGTAGTATCACGATATCTGATTTGGCCTTCAAATCTCAGTATGTCGCATAATAAAGCATTTTAAGCGAGTTTTCTTGCATTTTGTTTCGTACGAAAAATCATCGAATTTAGCAATATTTTGACGATTATCATCCCCTTTTCCTCTATGTGATTTAAACAAAATATCATCGAATTAGGCAATATTTTGCCGTTTTTCCACGTTTTTGTGAATTTTCAGTTTATGGGTATTAATTCACTATATATACGTAAAAATGATGCAAACACATAATTGATTAGATAATAACCTTAAAAACTTCATTTTCAATCGACTATTTGTTTCTCGTTAAAATACTGAGTAAGAGATTGAAAAGGGGAGAAGTTCTGTTTTTATTGCATATATCGACGTTTCAGCCGGAATAGAGCGGTTTTAACGACATCTTCCATCGGTAATATAAACGGAAAATCAGGAACATTTTAGTAAATTCTAATGAAAACACATTGATTTTATCAATTGTATTGGAAACAACATTGTCATATGTCTTTTCTTGGATCTAAATAATACGAAACCTCGCTCTATGATTTGAAGTTAAAATCCTCATATATGGTAAAATAGTGACTTTTTTCACGTTTTCCATGTAGTTTGATATTACGTAAATATATTCATTTTTACCAATATTTCGATACTATTTCATGTAGTATCACGATATGTGATTTGGCCTTCAAATCTCAGAATGTCGCATAATATAGCATTTTAAGCGAGTTTTCTTGCATTTTGTTTCGTACGAAAAATCATCGAATTTAGCAATATTTTGACGTTTATCATCCCCTTTTCCTTTATGTGATTTAAACCAAATATCATCGAATTAGGCAATATTTTGCCGTTTTTCCACGTTTTTGTGAATTTTCAGTTTATTGTTATTAATTAATTAATTATTCAATATAAATGATGCAAACACATAATTGATTAGAAATTAACCTTAATTACTTCACTTTCAATCATCTATTTGTTTCTCGTTAAAATACTGAGTAAGATATTGAAAAGGGGAGAAGTTCTGTTTTTATTGCATATATCGACGTTTCAGCTGGAATAGAGCGGTTTTCGTGTACATCTTCCATCGGTAATATAAACGGAAAATCAGGAACGTTTTAGTTAATTCTAATGAAAACACATTGATTTTCATCATTTGTATTGGAAACAACATTGTCATATGTCTTTTCTTGGATCTAAATAATACGAAACCTCGCTCTATGATTTGAAGTTAAAATCCTCATATATGGTAAAATAGTGACTTTTTTCACGTTTTCCATGTAGTGTGATTTTACGTAAATATATTCGTTTTACCAATATTTCGATACTACTTCATGTAGTATCACGATATGTGATTTGGCCTTCAAATCTCAGAATGTCGCATAATAAAGCATTTTAAGCGAGTTTTCTTGCATTTTGTTTCGTACGAAAAATCATCGAATTTAGCAATATTTTGACGTTTATCATCCCCTTTTCCTCTATGTGATTTAAACAAAATATCATCGAATTAGGCAATATTTTGCCGTTTTTCCACGTTTTTGTGAATTTTCAGTTTATGGGTATTAATTCACTATATATACGTAAAAATGATGCAAACACATAATTGATTAGATAATAACCTTAAAAACTTCATTTTCAATCGACTATTTGTTTCTCGTTAAAATACTGAGTAAGAGATTGAAAAGGGGAGAAGTTCTGTTTTTATTGCATATATCGACGTTTCAGCCGGAATAGAGCGGTTTTACCGACATCTTCCATCGGTAATATAAACGGAAAATCAGGAACATTTTAGTAAATTCTAATGAAAACACATTGATTTTATCAATTGTATTGGAAACAACATTGTCATATGTCTTTTCTTGGATCTAAATAATACGAAACCTCGCTCTATGATTTGAAGTTAAAATCCTCATATATGGTAAAATAGTGACTTTTTTCACGTTTTCCATGTAGTTTGATATTACGTAAATATATTCATTTTTACCAATATTTCGATATTATTTCATGTAGTATCACGATATGTGATTTGGCCTTCAAATCTCAGAATGTCGCATAATATAGCATTTTAAGCGAGTTTTCTTGCATTTTGTTTCGTACGAAAAATCATCGAATTTAGCAATATTTTGACGTTTATCATCCCCTTTTCCTTTATGTGATTTAAACCAAATATCATCGAATTAGGCAATATTTTGCCGTTTTTCCACGTTTTTGTGAATTTTCAGTTTATGGGTATTAATTCACTATATATACGTAAAAATGATGCAAACACATAATTGATTAGATAATAACCTTAAAAACTTCATTTTGAATCGACTATTTGTTTCTCGTTAAAATACTGAGTAAGAGATTGAAAAGGGGAGAAGTTCTGTTTTTATTGCATATATTGACGTTTCAGCCGGAATAGAGCGGTTTTACGTTTACATCTTCCATCGGTAATATAAACGGAAAATCAGGAACATTTTAGTAAATTCTAATGAAAACACATTGATTTTTATCATTTGTATTGGAAACAACATTGTCATATGTCTTTTCTTGGATCTAAATAATACGAAACCTCGCTCTATGATTTGAAGTTAAAATCCTCATATATGGTAAAATAGTGACTTTTTTCACGTTTTCCATGTAGTTTGATATTACGTAAATATATTCATTTTTACCAATATTTCGATACTATTTCATGTAGTATCACGATATGTGATTTGGCCTTCAAATCTCAGAATGTCGCATAATAAAGCATTTTAAGCGAGTTTTGTTGCATTTTGTTTCGTATAAAAATCATCGAATTTAGCAATATTTTGACGTTTATCATCCCCTTTTCCTCAATGTGATTTAAACAAAATATCATCGAATTAGGCAATATTTTGCCGTTTTTCCACGTTTTTGTGAATTTTCAGTTTATATGTATTAATTCACTATATATACGTAAAAATGATGCAAACACATAATTGATTAGATAATAACCTTAAAAACTTCATTTTCAATCGACTATTTGTTTCTCGTTAAAATACTGAGTAAGAGATTGAAAAGGGGAGAAGTTCTGTTTTTATTGCATATATCGAAGTTTCAGCCGGAATAGAGCGGTTTTACCGACATCTTCCATCGGTAATATAAACGGAAAATCAGGAACATTTTAGTAAATTCTTATGAAAACACATTGATTTTTATCATTTGTATTGGAAACAACATTGTCATATGTCTTTTCTTGGATCTAAATAATACGAAACCTCGCTCTATGATTTGAAAATAATATCCTCATATATGGTAAAATAGTGACTTTTTTCACGTTTTCCATGTAGTTTGATATTACGTAAATATATTCATTTTTACCAATATTTCGATACTATTTCATGTAGTATCACGATATGTGATTTGGCCTTCAAATCTCAGAATGTCACATAATATAGCCTCTGCATCCTTCTCTTGGGCCTCTACATCCCTCTCTTGAGCCTCTGCAGGTTTTCTTGCATTTTAAGCAAGTTTTCTTGCATTTTGTTTCGTACGAAAAATCATCGAATTTAGCAATATTTTGACGTTTATCATCCTCTTTTCCTTTATGTGATTTAAACAAAATATCATCGAATTAGGCAATATTTTGCCGTTTTTCCACGTTTTTGTGAATTTTCAGTTTATTGTTATTAATTAATTAATTATTCAATATAAATGATGCAAACACATAATTGATTAGAAATTAACCTTAATTACTTCACTTTCAATCATCTATTTGTTTCTCGTTAAAATACTGAGTAAGATATTGAAAAGGGGAGAAGTTCTGTTTTTATTCCATATATCGACGTTTCAGCTGGAATAGAGCGGTTTTCGTGTACATCTTCCATCGGTAATATAAACGGAAAATCAGGAACATTTTAGTAAATTCTTATGAAAACACATTGATTTTTATCATTTGTATTGGAAACAACATTGTCATATGTCTTTTCTTGGATCTAAATAATACGAAACCTCGCTCTATGATTTGAAGTTAAAATCCTCATAAATGGTAAAATAGTGACTTTTTTCACGTTTTCCATGTAGTGTGATTTTACGTAAATATATTCGTTTTTACCAATATTTCGATACTACTTCATGTAATATCACGATATGTGATTTGGCCTTCAAATCTCAGAATGTCGCATAATAAAGCATTTTAAGCGAGTTTTCTTGCATTTTGTTTCGTACGAAAAATCATCGAATTTAGCAATATTTTGACGTTTATCATCCCCTTTTCCTCTATGTGATTTAAACAAAATATCATCGAATTAGGCAATATTTTGCCGTTTTTTCACGTTTTTGTGAATTTTCAGTTTATGGGTATTAATTCACTATATATACGTAAAAATGATGCAAACACATAATTGATTAGATAATAACCTTAAAAACTTCATTTTCAATCGACTATTTGTTTCTCGTTAAAATACTGAGTAAGAGATTGAAAAGGGGAGAAGTTCTGTTTTTATTGCATATATCGACGTTTCAGCCGGAATAGAGCGGTTTTACCGACATCTTCCATCGGTAATATAAACGGAAAATCAGGAACATTTTAGTAAATTCTAATGAAAACACATTGATTTTATCAATTGTATTGGAAACAACATTGTCATATGTCTTTTCTTGGATCTAAATAATACGAAACCTCGCTCTATGATTTGAAGTTAAAATCCTCATATATGGTAAAATAGTGACTTTTTTCACGTTTTCCATGTAGTTTGATATTACGTAAATATATTCATTTTTACCAATATTTCGATATTATTTCATGTAGTATCACGATATGTGATTTGGCCTACAAATCTCAGAATGTCGCATAATATAGCATTTTAAGCGAGTTTTCTTGCATTTTGTTTCGTACGAAAAATCATCGAATTTAGCAATATTTTGACGTTTATCATCCCCTTTTCCTTTATGTGATTTAAACCAAATATCATCGAATTAGGCAATATTTTGCCGTTTTTCCACGTTTTTGTGAATTTTCAGTTTATTGTTATTAATTAATTAATTATTCAATATAAATGATGCAAACACATAATTGATTAGAAATTAACCTTAATTACTTGACTTTGAATCATCTATTTGTTTCTCGTTAAAATACTGAGTAAGATATTGAAAAGGGGAGAAGTTCTGTTTTTATTGCATATATCGACGTTTCAGCTGGAATAGAGCGGTTTTCGTGTACATCTTCCATCGGTAATATAAACGGAAAATCAGGAACGTTTTAGTTAATTCTAATGAAAACACATTGATTTTCATCATTTGTATTGGAAACAACATTGTCATATGTCTTTTCTTGGATCTAAATAATACGAAACCTCGCTCTATGATTTGAAGTTAAAATCCTCATATATGGTAAAATAGTGACTTTTTTCACGTTTTCCATGTAGTGTGATTTTACGTAAATATATTCGTTTTACCAATATTTCGATACTACTTCATGTAGTATCACGATATGTGATTTGGCCTTCAAATCTCAGAATGTCGCATAATAAAGCATTTTAAGCGAGTTTTCTTGCATTTTGTTTTGTACGAAAAATCATCGAATTTAGCAATATTTTGACGTTTATCATCCCCTTTTCCTCTATGTGATTTAAACAAAATATCATCGAATTAGGCAATATTTTGCCGTTTTTCCACGTTTTTGTGAATTTTCAGTTTATGGGTATTAATTCACTATATATACGTAAAAATGATGCAAACACATAATTGATTAGATAATAACCTTAAAAACTTCATTTTCAATCGACTATTTGTTTCTCGTTAAAATACTGAGTAAGAGATTGAAAAGGGGAGAAGTTCTGTTTTTATTGCATATATCGACGTTTCAGCCGGAATAGAGCGGTTTTACCGACATCTTCCATCGGTAATATAAACGGAAAATCAGGAACATTTTAGTAAATTCTAATGAAAACACATTGATTTTATCAATTGTATTGGAAACAACATTGCCATATGTCTTTTCTTGGATCTAAATAATACGAAACCTCGCTCTATGATTTGAAGTTAAAATCCTCATATATGGTAAAATAGTGACTTTTTTCACGTTTTCCATGTAGTTTGATATTACGTAAATATATTCATTTTTACCAATATTTCGATACTATTTCATGTAGTATCACGATATGTGATTTGGCCTTCAAATCTCAGAATGTCGCATAATATAGCATTTTAAGCGAGTTTTCTTGCATTTTGTTTCGTACGAAAAATCATCGAATTTAGCAATATTTTGACGTTTATCATCCCCTTTTCCTTTATGTGATTTAAACCAAATATCATCGAATTAGGCAATATTTTGCCGTTTTTCCACGTTTTTGTGAATTTTCAGTTTATTGTTATTAATTAATTAATTATTCAATATAAATGATGCAAACACATAATTGATTAGAAATTAACCTTAATTACTTCACTTTGAATCATCTATTTGTTTCTCGTTAAAATACTGAGTAAGATATTGAAAAGGGGAGAAGTTCTGTTTTTATTGCATATATCGACGTTTCAGCTGGAATAGAGCGGTTTTCGTGTACATCTTCCATCGGTAATATAAACGGAAAATCAGGAACGTTTTAGTTAATTCTAATGAAAACACATTGATTTTCATCATTTGTATTGGAAACAACATTGTCATATGTCTTTTCTTGGATCTAAATAATACGAAAACTCGCTCTATGATTTGAAGTTAAAATCCTCATATATGGTAAAATAGTGACTTTTTTCACGTTTTCCATGTAGTTTGATATTACGTAAATATATTCATTTTTACCAATATTTCGATACTATTTCATGTAGTATCACGATATGTGATTTGGCCTTCAAATCTCAGAATATCGCATAATATAGCATTTTAAGCAAGTTTTCTTGCATTTTGTTTCGTACGAAAAATCAACGAATTTAGCAATATTTTGACGATTATCATCCCCTTTTTCTCAATGTGATTTAAACAAAATATCATCGAATTAGGCAATATTTTGCCGTTTTTCGACGTTTTTGTGAATTTTCAGTTTATGGGTATTAATTCACTATATATAGGTAAAAATGATGCAAACACATAATTGATTAGATAATAACCTTAAAAACTTCATTTTCAATCAACTATTTGTTTCTCGTTAAAATTCTGAGTAAGAGATTGAAAAGGGAAGAAGTTCTGTTTTTATTGCATATATCGACGTTTCAGCCGGAATAGAGCGGTTTTACCGACATCTTCCATCGGTAATATAAACGGAAAATCAGGAACATTTTAGTAAATTCTAATGAAAACACATTGATTTTATCAATTGTATTGGAAACAACATTGTCATATGTCTTTTCTTGGATCTAAATAATACGAAACCTCGCTCTATGATTTGAAGTTAAAATCCTCATATATGGTAAAATAGTGACTTTTTTCACGTTTTCCATGTAGTTTGATATTACGTAAATATATTCATTTTTACCAATATTTCGATATTATTTCATGTAGTATCACGATATGTGATTTGGCCTACAAATCTCAGAATGTCGCATAATATAGCATTTTAAGCGAGTTTTCTTGCATTTTGTTTCGTACGAAAAACCATCGAATTTAGCAATATTTTGACGTTTATCATCCCCTTTTCCTTTATGTGATTTAAACCAAATATCATCGAATTAGGCAATATTTTGCCGTTTTTCCACGTTTTTGTGAATTTTCAGTTTATTGTTATTAATTAATTAATTATTCAATATAAATGATGCAAACACATAATTGATTAGAAATTAACCTTAATTACTTCACTTTGAATCATCTATTTGTTTCTCGTTAAAATACTGAGTAAGATATTGAAAAGGGGAGAAGTTCTGTTTTTATTGCATATATCGACGTTTCAGCTGGAATAGAGCGGTTTTCGTGTACATCTTCCATCGGTAATATAAACGGAAAATCAGGAACGTTTTAGTTAATTCTAATGAAAACACATTGATTTTCATCATTTGTATTGGAAACAACATTGTCATATGTCTTTTCTTGGATCTAAATAATACGAAACCTCGCTCTATGATTTGAAGTTAAAATCCTCATATATGGTAAAATAGTGACTTTTTTCACGTTTTCCATGTAGTGTGATTTTACGTAAATATATTCGTTTTACCAATATTTCGATACTACTTCATGTAGTATCACGATATGTGATTTGGCCTTCAAATCTCAGAATGTCGCATAATAAAGCATTTTAAGCGAGTTTTCTTGCATTTTGTTTTGTACGAAAAATCATCGAATTTAGCAATATTTTGACGTTTATCATCCCCTTTTCCTCTATGTGATTTAAACAAAATATCATCGAATTAGGCAATATTTTGCCGTTTTTCCACGTTTTTGTGAATTTTCAGTTTATGGGTATTAATTCACTATATATACGTAAAAATGATGCAAACACATAATTGATTAGATAATAACCTTAAAAACTTCATTTTCAATCGACTATTTGTTTCTCGTTAAAATACTGAGTAAGAGATTGAAAAGGGGAGAAGTTCTGTTTTTATTGCATATATCGACGTTTCAGCCGGAATAGAGCGGTTTTACCGACATCTTCCATCGGTAATATAAACGGAAAATCAGGAACATTTTAGTAAATTCTAATGAAAACACATTGATTTTATCAATTGTATTGGAAACAACATTGCCATATGTCTTTTCTTGGATCTAAATAATACGAAACCTCGCTCTATGATTTGAAGTTAAAATCCTCATATATGGTAAAATAGTGACTTTTTTCACGTTTTCCATGTAGTTTGATATTACGTAAATATATTCATTTTTACCAATATTTCGATACTATTTCATGTAGTATCACGATATGTGATTTGGCCTTCAAATCTCAGAATGTCGCATAATATAGCATTTTAAGCGAGTTTTCTTGCATTTTGTTTCGTACGAAAAATCATCGAATTTAGCAATATTTTGACGTTTATCATCCCCTTTTCCTTTATGTGATTTAAACCAAATATCATCGAATTAGGCAATATTTTGCCGTTTTTCCACGTTTTTGTGAATTTTCAGTTTATTGTTATTAATTAATTAATTATTCAATATAAATGATGCAAACACATAATTGATTAGAAATTAACCTTAATTACTTCACTTTGAATCATCTATTTGTTTCTCGTTAAAATACTGAGTAAGATATTGAAAAGGGGAGAAGTTCTGTTTTTATTGCATATATCGACGTTTCAGCTGGAATAGAGCGGTTTTCGTGTACATCTTCCATCGGTAATATAAACGGAAAATCAGGAACGTTTTAGTTAATTCTAATGAAAACACATTGATTTTCATCATTTGTATTGGAAACAACATTGTCATATGTCTTTTCTTGGATCTAAATAATACGAAAACTCGCTCTATGATTTGAAGTTAAAATCCTCATATATGGTAAAATAGTGACTTTTTTCACGTTTTCCATGTAGTTTGATATTACGTAAATATATTCATTTTTACCAATATTTCGATACTATTTCATGTAGTATCACGATATGTGATTTGGCCTTCAAATCTCAGAATATCGCATAATATAGCATTTTAAGCAAGTTTTCTTGCATTTTGTTTCGTACGAAAAATCAACGAATTTAGCAATATTTTGACGATTATCATCCCCTTTTTCTCAATGTGATTTAAACAAAATATCATCGAATTAGGCAATATTTTGCCGTTTTTCGACGTTTTTGTGAATTTTCAGTTTATGGGTATTAATTCACTATATATAGGTAAAAATGATGCAAACACATAATTGATTAGATAATAACCTTAAAAACTTCATTTTCAATCAACTATTTGTTTCTCGTTAAAATTCTGAGTAAGAGATTGAAAAGGGAAGAAGTTCTGTTTTTATTGCATATATCGACGTTTCAGCCGGAATAGAGCGGTTTTACCGACATCTTCCATCGGTAATATAAACGGAAAATCAGGAACATTTTAGTAAATTCTAATGAAAACACATTGATTTTTATCATTTGTATTGGAAACAACATTGTCATATGTCTTTTCTTGGATCTAAATAATACGAAACCTCGCTCTATGATTTAAAAATAAAATCCTCATATATGGTAAAATAGTGACTTTTTTCACGTTTTCCATGTAGTTTGATATTACGTAAATATATTCATTTTTACCAATATTTCGATACTATTTCATGTAGTATCACGATATGTGATTTGGCCTTCAAATCTCAGAATGTCGCATAATATAGCATTTTAAGCAAGTTTTCTTGTATTTTCTTTCGTACGAAAAATCATCGAATTTACCATTATTTTGACGTTTATCATCCCCTTTTCCTTTGTGTGATTTAAACAAAATATCATCGAATTAGGCAATATTTTGCCGTTTTTCCACGTTTTAGTGAATTTTCAGTTTATTGTTATTAATTAATTAATTATTCAATATAAATGATACAAACACATAATTGATTAGAAATTAACCTTAATTACTTCACTTTCAATCATATATTTGTTTCTCGTTAAAATACTGAGTAAGATATTGAAAAGGGGAGAAGTTCTGTTTTTATTGCATATATCGACGTTTCAGCTGGAATAGAGCGGTTTTCGTGTACATCTTCCATCGGTAATATAAACGGAAAATCAGGAACATTTTAGTTAATTCTAATGAAAACACATTGATTTTCATCATTTGTATTGGAAACAACATTATCATATGTCTTTTCTTGGATCTAAATAATACGAAACCTCGCTCTATGATTTGAAGTTAAAATCCTCATATATGGTAAAATAGTGACTTTTTTCACGTTTTCCATGTAGTGTGATTTTACGTAAATATATTCGTTTTACCAATATTTCGATACTACTTCATGTAATATCACGATATGTGATTTGGCCTTCAAATCTCAGAATGTCGCATAATAAAGCATTTTAAGCGAGTTTTCTTGCATTTTGTTTCGTACGAAAAATCATCGAATTTAGCAATATTTTGACGTTTATCATCACCTTTTCCTCTATGTGATTTAAACAAAATATCATCGAATTAGGCAATATTTTGCCGTTTTTCCACGTTTTTGTGAGTTTTCAGTTTATGGGTATTAATTCACTATATATACGTAAAAATGATGCAAACACATAATTGATTAGATAATAACCTTAAAAACTTCATTTTCAATCAACTATTTGTTTCTCGTTAAAATTCTGAGTAAGAGATTGAAAAGGGAAGAAGTTCTGTTTTTATTGCATATATCGACGTTTCAGCCGGAATAGAGCGGTTTTACCGACATCTTCCATCGGTAATATAAACGGAAAATCAGGAACATTTTAGTAAATTCTAATGAAAACACATTGATTTTTATCATTTGTATTGGAAACAACATTGTCATATGTCTTTTCTTGGATCTAAATAATACGAAACCTCGCTCTATGATTTGAAAATAAAATCCTCATATATGGTAAAATAGTGACTTTTTTCACGTTTTCCATGTAGTTTGATATTACGTAAATATATTCATTTTTACCAATATTTCGATACTATTTCATGTAGTTTCTATTTCGATACTATTTCAGGCTTAGGAGAGGGATGAAGAGGCTCAAGAGAGTAATGCAGAGGTATAAGAGGGTGATGCAGAGGCTCAAGAGAGTGATGCAGAGGCTTGAAAGAGGGATGCAGGGGCTCAAGAGAGTGATGCAGAGGCTCAAGAGAGGGATGCTGAGGCTCATGAGAGGGATGCATGAGTTTAAGAGAGTGCTGCCGAGGCTCAAGAATGGGATGCAGAGTCTTAGGAAAGTGATGCAGAGGCTCAAAAAAGGGATGCAGAGGCTTAAGAGAGTGATGCAGAGGCTGAAGAGATTGTAGCAGAGGCTTAAGAGAGGGATGCAGAGGCTCAAGAGAGTGATGCAAATGCTCAAGAGAGTGATGCAGAGGCTCTTGAGAGTGACGCAGAGGCTCAGGAGAGGGGATGCAGAGGCTTAAGAGAGGGATGCAGAGACTCTTGAGAGTGAAGCAGAGGCCCAAGAGAGGGATGCAGTGGCTCATGAGAGGGATGCTGGAGTTCAAGAAAGTGATGCAGAGGCTCAAGATAGGGATGCAGAGGCTTAAGAAAGTGATGCAGAGGCTCAAAAAAGGGATGCAGAGTCTTAAGAGAATGATGCAGAGGCTGAAGAGAGTGTTGCAGAGGCTTAAGAGAGGGATGCAGAGGCTCAGGAGAGTGATGCAAAGGCTCAAGAGAGTGATGCAGAGGCTGAAGCGAGTGTTGAAGAGGCTTAAGAGAGGGATGCAAAGGCTCAAGAGAGAGATGCAAAGGCTCAAGAGAGTGATGCAGAGGCTTAAGAGAGTGATGCAGAGGCTCAAGAGAGGGATGTAGAGGCTCAAGAGAGTGATGCAGAGGCTCAAGAGAGTGATGCAGAGGCTGAAGAGAGAGATGCAGAGGCTTAAGAGAGCGATGCAGAGGTTCAAGAGAGTGATGCAGAGGCACAGGAGATTGATGTAGAGGCTTAAGAGAGGGATGCAGAGGCTCAGGAGAGTGATGCAAAGGCTCAAGAGAGTGATGCAGAGGCTGAAGAGAGTAATGCAGAGGCATAAGAGAGGGATGCAAAGGCTCAAGAGAGGGATGCAGAGGCTTAAGAGAGTGATGCATAGGCTGAAGAGAGTGTTGCAGAGGCTTAAGAGAGGGATGCAGAGGCTCAAGAGAGTGATGCAAAGGCTTAAGAGAGTGATGCAGAGGCTTAAGAGAAGGATGCAGAGGATCAAGAGAGTGATGCAGAGGCTGAAGAGACAGATGGTAAGGCTTAAGAGAGTGATGCAGAGGTTCAAGAGAGTGATGCAGAGGCACAAGAGAATGATGTAGAGGCTTAAGAGAGGGATGCAGAGGCTCAGGAGAGGGATGCAGGGGCTCAAGAGAGGGATGCAGAGGCTCAAGTGAGGGATGCAGAGGCACAAGAGAGGGATGCAGAGGCTCTTGAGAGTGACGCAGAGGCTCATGAGAGGGATGCAGAGGCTTAAGAGAGTGATGCAAAGGCTTAGGAGAGGGATGCAGAGGCTCAAAAAAGGGATGCAGAGGCTTACGAGAGTGATGCAGAGGCTGAAAAGAGTGTAGCAGAGGCTTAAGAGAGGGATGCAGAGGCTCAAGAGAGTGATGCAAAGGCTCAAGAGAGTGATGCAGAGGCTGAAGAGAGTGTTGCAGAGGCTTAAGAGAGTGATGCAGAGGCTCAAGAGAGTGATGCAAAGGCTCAAGAGTGATGCAAAGGCTTAGGAGAAGGATGCAGAGGCTCTTGAGATGGATACAGGAGTTCAAGAAAATGATGCAGAGGCTCAAGAAATGGATACAGAGGCTTAAGAAAGTGATGCAGAGGCTCAAAAAAGGGATGCAGAGGCTTAAGAAAGTGAAACAAAGGCTCAAAAAGGGATGCAGAGGCTTAAGATAGGGATGCAGAGGCTTAAGAGAGTGATGCAAACGCTCAGGAGAGGGATGCAAAGGCTAATTAGAGGGATGCAGGAGTTCAAGAGAATGATGCAGAGGGTCACGAAAGGGATGCAGAGGCTTAAGAAAGTGATGCAGAGGCTCATGAGAGTGATGCAAAGGCTCAAGAGAGTGATGAAGAGGCTATAAAAATATAAAAAATACGAAACCTCGCTTTATGATTTGAAGTAAAAATCGTAAAATTTGGTAATATAGCGATTTTTTTCACGTTTTTCATGTAGTGTGATTGTACGTAAATATATTCGTTTTTATTCAATATTTCGATAATTCTTCATGTTTTCTCACGATATGTGATTTGGCCTTCAAATTTTGCATTTTAAGCAAGTTTTCTTGCATTTTGTTTTGGACTAAAAATCATCGAATTTAGCAATATTTTGACGTTTATCATCCCCTTTTCCTTTAAGTAATTTTAACAAAATATCATCGAATTAGGCAATATTTTGCCGTTTTCCACGTTTTTGTGAATTTTCAGTTTATTGGTATTAATTCATTAAATATACGATAAAAATGATGCAAACACATAATTGATTAGAAATTAACCTTAAATACTTCATTTTCAATCAACTATTTGTTTCTCGGTAAAAGACTGAGTAAAATATTGAAAAGGGGAGAAGTTCTGTTTTTATTGCATATATCGACATTTCAGCCGGATTAGAGCGGTTTTACGTGTACATCTTCCATCGGAAATATAAACGGAAAATCAGGAACATTTTAGAGTATTTTAATGAAAACACATTGATTTTTATCATTTGTATTGGAAACAAAATCTTTATATGTGTTTTCTAGGATCTAAATAATATGGAACCTCGCTTTATGATTTGAAGTTAAAATCCTGAAATTTGGTAATATAGCGATTTTTTTCACGTTTTTCATATAGTGTGATTGTACGTAAATATATTCATTTTTACCAATATTTCGATAATACTTCATGTTTTCTCACGATATGTTATTTGGCTTAAAATCTGAGATTTTTGCATAATATTGCATTTTTAAGGAAGTTTTCTAACGTTTTTACTTTGTACTAAAAATCATTGAATTTAGGTATATTTTGAATTTCATCATCCCCTTTTCCTTTATGTGATTTAAACAAAATATCATCGAATTAGGCAATATTTTGCCGTTTTTCCACGTTTTTGTGAATTTTCAGTTTAGTGTTCTGCATTTTCAGTTTATTGCTCTGCATCCCTCAAGAGAGGGATGTAGAGGCTCAAGTGAGGGATGCAGAGGCACAAGCGAGGGATGCAGAGGCTCTTGAGAGTGATGCAGTGTGCTCAAGAGAGGGATGCAGTGGCTTAAGAGAGTGATGCAAAGGCTTAAGAGAGGGATGCAGAGGCTCAAGAGAGGGATGTAGAGGCCCAAGAGAAGGACGCAGAGGCTCAATTATTGTATTGGAAACAACATTGTCACATGTCTTTTCTTGGATCTAAATAATACGAAACCTCGCTATATGATTCGAAGTTAAAATCCTTAATTTTGTTTTAATAGTGCTTTTTTTAACGTTTTTCATGTAGTTTGATATTACGTAAATATATTCGTTTTAGCAATATTTCGATACTATTTCATGTAGTATCACGATATGTGATTTGGCCTTCATATCTCAGAATTTCGCATAATATTGCATTTTATGCAAGTTTTCTTGCATTTTGTTTCGTACTAAACATCATCGAATTTAGTAATATTTTGACGTTTATCATCCCATTTGTCCTTTATGTGATTTAAACAAAATATCATCGTACTAGTCAATATTTTGTCGTTTTTCCACGTTTTTGTGAATTTTCAGTTTATTGGTATTAATTCATTATATATACGATAAAAATGATGCAAACACGTAATTGATTAGAAATTAACCTTAAATACCTCATTTTCAATCATCTATTTGTTTCTCGTTGAAATACTGAGTAAGGTATTGAAAAGGGGAGAAGTTCGGTTTTTATTGCATATATCGAAGTTTCAGCCGGATTAGAGCGGTTTTAGGTGTACATCTTACGTCGGTAATATAAATGGAAAATCAGGAACAATTTAGTTAATTCTAATGAAAACACATTGATTCTTATCATTTGTATTGGAAACAACATTGTCATATGTCTTTTCTTGGATCTAAATAATACGAAACCTCGCTCTATGATTTGAAGTTAAAATCCTCGAATATGGTAAAATAGTGAAATTTTCACGTTCTTCATATAGTTTGATATTATTTAAATATATTCATTTTTTACCAATATTTCGATACTATTTCATGTATTATCACGATATGTGATTTGGCCTTCAAATCTCAGAATTTCGAATAATATTGCATTTTAAGCAAGTTTTCTTGCATTTTGTTTCGTACGAAAAATCATCGAATTTAGCATTATTTTGACGTTTATCATCCCCTTTTCCTTTATGTGATTTAAACAAAATATCGAATTAGGCATTATTTTGACGTTTTCCACGTTTTTTGGAATTTTCAGTTTATTGGTATTAATTCATTATATATACGATAAAAATGATGCTGTGACGATAATCTCCTTCAAGAGATTGAGCCTGCTCTTCCCTCCAAAAATACGTCGCTACAAATATTTAAAACTACTATGGAAGAAATGTCCAATAACGACAACAACACCAGCAAGGTTTGCCAGAGCGCAAAACATATGCAGCCAGGAACACCTGCTACACCTCAAACCGCCAAACTACCTGTCTTGTTGCCGGCTCCTCGCTGATTGGCCGCCGGTCTAGCTGCAACTACACTCCACCCACCATACTACTTGATGTCTGGGGCCGCCACGACCTCAGTCTTCAGAATATTCAGTGCTTTCATACGGTTAACACTTCTTCCTGGTAGACTAAGCTTTGGCTTACGTGTACTAAGAGAGGTGATAGCTTAAAGCCAATATTCCTGCACCTCTCATTTTATTGTATATTGCACAGCTTGTTATTACTCACTTGTCTTAACGTAACTTTTCATTTAGTCATTTAATTATTCTTATTATTTTGATTGGTTGATTTTATTATACGAATTTGTATGTCCATTTTATTCATGTTTTGTTTATCTAACGTAATTAAAATTCCATTGTTAAAATTTACTTGTGTTTTGTGTGTCTTCTCCTTACCTTAACACAGGCGAAGTTCCAGATTTTCTATTTTTTTTTATTCTATGTGACGAGGCCATACCCCTAGCTTTGAACAGCCGAACACCAACGCGTTACCGTCACAATGCAAACACATAATTGATAAGATAATAACCTTATATACTTCATTTTCAATCAACTATTTGTTTCTCGTTAAAATACTGAGTAATATATTGAAAAAGGGAGAAGTTCTGTTTTTATTGCATATATCGACGTTTCAGCCGGATTAGAGCGGTTTTACGTGTACATCTTCCATCGGTAATATAAACGGAAAATCAGGAACATTTTAGGTAATTCTAATAAAAATACATTGTTTTTTATCATTTGTATTGGAAACAACATTGTCATATGTCTTTTCTTGGATCTAAATAATACGAAACCTCGCTCTATGGTTTGAAGGTAAAATCCTCAAATATGGTAAAATAGTGACTTTTTCACGTTTTTCATATAGTTTGATATTACGTAAATATATTCATTTTTACCAATATTTCGATACTATTTCATGTGGTATTAAGATATGTGATTTGGCCTTCAAGTCTCAGAATTTCACATAATATTGTATTTTAAGCAAGTTTTCTTGCATTTTGTTTCGTACGAAAAATCATCGAATTTAGCAATATTTTGACGATTATCATCTAAATTTTCCTTTATGTGATTTAAACAAAACATCATCGAATTAGGCAATATTTTGCCGTTTATCCACGTTTTTGTGAATTTTCAGTCTATGGTTATTAATTCATTATATAAACGATAAAAATGATGCAAACACATAATTGATTAGAAAATAACCTTAAATACCTCATTTTCAATCAACTATTTGTTTCTCGTTTAAATACTGAGTAAGATATTGAAGAGAGGAGAAGTTCTGTTTTTATTGCATATATCGACGTTTCAGCCGGATTAGAGCGGTTTTACGTGTACATCTTCCATCGGTAATATAAACGGAAAATCAGGAACATTTTAGTTAATTCTAATGAAAACACATTGATTTTTATCATTTGTATTGGAAACAACATTGTCATATGTCTTTTCTTGGATCTAAATAATACGAAACCTCGCTCTATGATTTGAAGTTAAAATCCTTAAATATGGTAAAATAGTGACTTTTTCACGTTTTTCATATAGTTTGATATTACGTAAATATATTCATTTTTACCAATATTTCGATACTATTTCATGTGGTATCCAGATATGTGATTTGGCCTTCAAATCTCAGAATTTCGCATAATATTGCATTTTAAGCAAGTTTTCTTGCATTTTGGTTCGTACGAAAAATCATCGAATTTAGCAATATTTTGACGATTATCATCTCCTTTTCCTTTATGTGATTTAAACAAAACATCATCGAATTAGGCAATATTTTGCCGTTTTTCCACGTTTTTATAAATTTTCAGTTTATGGTTATTAATTCATTATATATACGATAAAAATGATGCAAACACATAATTGATTAGATAATAACCTTATATACTTCATTTTCAATCAACTATTTGTTTCTCGTTAAAATACTGAGTAATATATTGACAAGGGGAGAAGTTCTGTTTTTATTGCATATATCGACGTTTCAGCCGGATTAGAGCGGTTTTACGTGTACATCTTCCATCGGTAATATAATCGGAAAATAAGGAACATTTTAGTTAATTCTAATGAAAACACATTGACTTTTATAATTTGTATTGGAAACAACATTGTCATATGTCTTTTCTTGGATCTAAATAATTCGAAAACTCGCTCTATGATTTGAAGTTAAAATCCTCATATATGGTAAAATAGTGACTTTTTTCACGTTTTCCATGTAGTGTGATTTTACGTAAATATATTCGTTTTACCAATATTTCGATACTACTTCATGTAGTATCACGATATGTGATTTGGCCTTCAAATCTCAGAATGTCGCATAATATTGCATTTTAAGCAAGTTTTCTTGCATTTTGTTTCGTACGAAAAATCATCGAATTTAGCAATATTTTGACGTTTATCATCCCCTTTTCCTCTATGTGATTTAAACAAAATATCATCGAATTAGGCAATATTTTGCTGTTTTTCCACGTTTTTGTGAATTTTCAGTTTATGGGTATTAATTCACTATATATACGATAAAAATGATGCAAACACTTAATTGATTAGATAATAACCTTAAATACTTCATTTTCAATCAACTATTTGTTTCTCGTTAAAATACTGAGTAAGAGATTGAAAAGAGGAGAAGTTCTGTTTTTATTGCATAAATCGACGTTTCAGCCGGAATAGAGCAGTTTTCGTGTACATCTTCCATCGGTAATATAAACGGAAAATCAGGAACATTTTAGTTAATTCTAATGAAAACACATTGATTTTTATCATTTGTATTGGAAACAACATTTCATATGTCTTTTCTTGGATCTAAGTAATACGAAATCTCGCTCTATGATTTGAAGTTAAAATCCTCAAATATGGTTAAATAGTGACTTTTTCACTTTTTTCATGTAGTTTGATATTACGTAAATATATTCATTTTTACCAATATTTCGATACTATTTCATATAGTATCACTATATGTGATTTGGCCTTCAAATCTCAGAATTTCGCATCATATTGCATTTTAAGCAAGTTTTCTTGCATTTTGTTTCGTACGAAAAATCATCGAATTTAGCAATATTTTGACGTTTATCATCCCATTTTCCTTTATGTGATTTAAACAAAATATCAACGAATTAGGCAATATTTTGCAGTTTTTCCACGTTTTGTGAATTTTCAGTTTATTGTTATTAATTCATTAAGTATACGATCAAATTCATGCAAACACATAATTGATTAGAAATTAACCTTAAATACTTCATTTTCAATCAACCATTTGTTTCTCGGTAAAATACTGAGTAGGATATTGATAAGGGGAGAAGTTCGGTTTTTATTGCATATATCGACGTTTCAGCCGGAATAGAGCGGTTTTACGTGTACATCTTCCATCGGTAATATAAACGGAAAATAAGGAACATTTTAGTTAATTCTAATGAAAACACATTGATTTTTATCATTTGTATTGGAAACAACATTGTCATATGTCTTTTCTTGGATCTAAATAATTCGAAACCTCGCTCTATGATTTGAAGTTAAAATCCTCATATATGGTAAAATAGTGACTTTTTTCACGTTTTCCATGTAGCGTGATTTTACGTAAATATATTCGTTTTTACCAATATTTCGATACTACTTCATGTAGTATCACGATATGGGATTTGGCCTTCAAATCTCAGAATTTCGCATAATATTGCATTTTAAACAAGTTTTCTTGCATTTTGTTTCGTATGAAAAATCATCGAATTTAGCAATATTTTGACGTTTACCATCCCCTTTTCCTTTATGTGATTTGAACAAAATATCATCGAAATAGGCAATATTTTGCCGTTTTTCCACGTTTTTGTTAATTTTCAGTTTATTGTTATTAATTCATTATATATACGATAAAATGATGCAAACACATAATTGATTAGAAATTAACCTTAAATACTTCATTTTCAATCAACCATTTGTTACTCGTTAAAATACTGAGTAGGATATTGAAAAGGGGAGAAGTTTGGTTTGTATTGCATATATCGACGATTCAGCCGGATTAGAGCGGTTTTACGTGTACATCTTCCATCGGTTATATAAACGGAAAATCAGGAACATTTTAGTTAATTCTAATGAAAACACATTGGTTTTTATCATTTGTATTGGAAACAACATTGTCATATGTTTTTTCTTGGATCTAAATAATACGAAACCTCGCTCTATGATTTGAAATTAAAATCCTCAAATATGGGAAAATAGTGACTTTTTCACGTTTTTCATGTAGTTTGTTATTACGTAAATATATTCATTTTTACCAATATTTCGATACTATTTCATTTAGAATCACGATATGTGATTTGGCCTTCAAATCTCAGAATTTCGCATAATATTGCATTTTAAACAAATTTTCTAGCATTTTGTTTCATATGAAAAATCATCGAATTTAGCAATATTTTGACGTTTACCATCCCCTTTTCCTTTATGTGATTTGAACAAAATATCATCGAAATAGGCAATATTTTGCCGTTTTTCCACGTTTTTGTTAATTTTCAGTTTATTGTTATTAATTCATTATATATACGATAAAATGATGCAAACACATAATTGATTAGAAATTAACCTTAAATACTTCATT
The DNA here is from genome assembly GCF_040958095.1 of Procambarus clarkii. Classification (NCBI taxonomy): domain Eukaryota; kingdom Metazoa; phylum Arthropoda; class Malacostraca; order Decapoda; family Cambaridae; genus Procambarus; species Procambarus clarkii. The sequence continues at coordinate 52,062,765 of NC_091162.1, read as the reverse complement.
TTCAATCAACCATTTGTTACTCGTTAAAATACTGAGTAGGATATTGAAAAGGGAGAAGTTCGGTTTTTATTGCATATATCGACGTTTCAGCCGGAATAGAGCGGTTTTACGTGTACATCTTCCCTCGGTAATATAAACGGAAAATCAGAAATATTTTAGTTAATTCTAATGAAAACACATTGTTTTTTATCATTTGTATTGGAAACAACATTGTCATATGTTTTTTCTTGGATCTAAAGAATACGAAACCTCGCTTTATGATTTGAAGTTAAAATCCTCAAATATGGTAAAATAGTGACTTTTTCACGTTTTTCATATAGTTTGATATTACGTAAATATATTCATTTTTACCAATATTTCGATACTATTTCATGTGGTATCCAGATGTGTGATTTTGCCTTCAAATCTCAGAATTTCGCATAATATTGCATTTTAAGCAAGTTTTCTTGCATTTTGTTTCGTACGAAAAATCATCGAATTTAGCAATATTTTGATGATTATCATCTCCTTTTCCTTTATGTGATTTAAACAAAACATCATCGAATTAGGCAATATTTTGCCGTTTTTCCTCGTTTTTGTGAATTTTCAGTCTATGGTTATTAATTCATTATATATACGATACAAATGATGCAAACACATAATTGATTAGATAATAACCTTATATACTTCATTTTCAATCAACTATTTGTTTCTCGTTAAAATACTGAGTAATATATTGAAAAGTGGAGAAGTTCTCTTTTCATTGCATATATCGACGTTTCAGCCGGATTAGAGCGGTTTTACGTGTACATCTTCCATCGGTAATATAAACGGAAAATAAGGAACATTTTAGTTAATTCTAATGAAAACACGTTGATTTTTATCATTTGTTTTGGAAACAACATTGTCATATGTCTTTTCTTGGATCTAAATAATTCGAAACCTCGCTCAATGATTTGAAGTTAAAATCCTCATATATGGTAAAATAGTGACTTTTTTCACGTTTTCCATGTAGCATGATTTTACGTAAATATATTCGTTTTTACCAATATTTCGATACTACTTCTTGTAGTATCACGATATGTGATTTGGCCTTCAAATCTCAGAATGTCGCATAATATTGCATTTTAAGCAAGTTTTTTTGCATTTTGTATCGTACGAAAAATCATCGAATTTAGCAATATTTTGACGATTATCATCCCCTTTTTCCTAGGATATTGAAAAGGGGAGAAGTTCGGTTTTTATTGCATATATCGACGTTTCAGCCGGAATAGAGCGGTTTTACGTGTACATCTTCCCTCGGTAATATAAACGGAAAATCAGAAACATTTTAGTTAATTCTAATGAAAACACATTGTTTTTTATCATTTGTATTGGAAACAACATTGTCATATGTCTTTTCTTGGATCTAAATAATACGAAACCTCGCTCTATGATTTGAAGTTAAAGTCTTCAAATATGGTAAAATAGTGACTTTTTCACGTTTTTCATAAAGTTTGATATTACGTAAATATATTCATTTTTACCAATATTTCGATACTATTTCATGTGGTATCCAGATATGTGATTTGGCCTTCAAATCTCAGAATTTCGCACAATATTGCATTTTAAGCAAGTTTTCTTGCATTTTGTATTGTACGAAAAATCATCGAATTTAGCAATTTTTTGACGTTTACCATCCCCTTTTCCTTTATGTGATTTGAACAAAATATCATCGAAATAGGCAATATTTTGCCATTTTTCCACGTTTTTGTTAATTTTCAGTTTATTGTTATTAATTCATTATATATACGATAAAATGATGCAAACACATAATTGATTAGAAATTAACCTTAAATACTTCATTTTCAATCAACCATTTGTTACTCGTTAAAATACTGAGTAGGATATTGAAAAGGGGAGAAGTTCGGTTTTTATTGCATATATCGACGTTTCAGCCGGAATAGAGCGGTTTTACGTGTACATCTTCCCTCGGTAATATAAACGGAAAATCAGAAACATTTTAGTTAATTCTAATGAAAACACATTGTTTTTTATCATTTGTATTGGAAACAACATTGTCATATGTCTTTTCTTGGATCTAAATAATACGAAACCTCGCTCTATGATTTGAAGTTAAAATCCTCAAATATGGTAAAATAGTGACTTTTTCACGTTTTTCATATAGTTTGATATTACGTAAATATATTCATTTTTACCAATATTTCGATACTATTTCATGTGGTATCAAGATATGTTATTTGGCCTTCAAATCTCAGAATTTCGCATAATATTGCATTTAAGCAAGTTTTCTTGCATTTTGTTTCGTACGAAAAATCATCGAATTTAGCAATATTTTGATGATTATCATCTCCTTTTCCTTTATATGATTTAAACAAAACATCATCGAATTAGGCTATATTTTGCCGTTTTTCCACGTTTTTGTGAATTTTCAGTTTATGGGTATTAATTCACTATATATACGTAAAAATGATGCAAACACATAATTGATTAGATAATAACCTTAAAAACTTCCTTTTCAATCGACTATTTGTTTCTCGTTAAAATACTGAGTAAGAGATTGAAAAGGGGAGAAGTTCTGTTTTTATTGCATATATCGACGTTTCAGCCGGAATAGAGCGGTTTTACGTGTACATCTTCCATCGGTAATATAAACGGAAAATCAGGAACATTTTAGTAAATTCTAATGAAAACACATTGATTTTTATCATTTGTATTGGAAACAACATTGTCATATGTCTTTTCTTGGATCTAAATAATACGAAACCTCGCTCTATGATTTGAAGTTAAAATCCTCATATATGGTAAAATAGTGACTTTTTTCACGTTTTCCATGTAGTTTGATATTACGTAAATATATTCATTTTTACCAATATTTCGATACTATTTCATGTAGTATCACGATATGTGATTTGGCCTTCAAATCTCAGAATGTCGCATAATATATCATTTTAAGCAAGTTTTCTTGCATTTTGTTTCGTACGAAAAATCATCGAATTTAGCAATATTTTGACGATTATCATCCCCTTTTTCTCAATGTGATTTAAACAAAATATCATCGAATTAGGCAATATTTTGCCGTTTTTCGACGTTTTTGTGAATTTTCAGTTTATGGGTATTAATTCACTATATATACGTAAAAATGATGCAAACACATAATTGATTAGATAATAACCTTAAAAACTTCATTTTCAATCAACTATTTGTTTCTCGTTAAAATTCTGAGTAAGAGATTGAAAAGGGAAGAAGTTCTGTTTTAATTGCATATATCGACGTTTCAGCCGGAATTGAGCGGTTTTACCGACATCTTCCATCGGTAATATAAATGGAAAATCAGGAACATTTTAGTAAATTCTAATGAAAACACATTGATTTTTATCATTTGTATTGGAAACAACATTGTCATATGTCTTTTCTTGGATCTAAATAATACGAAACCTCGCTCTATGATTTGAAAATAAAATCCTCATATATGGTAAAATAGTGACTTTTTTCACGTTTTCCATGTAGTTTGATATTACGTAAATATATTCATTTTTACCAATATTTCGATACTATTTCATGTAGTATCACAATATGTGATTTGGCCTTCAAATCTCAGAATGTCGCATAATATAGCATTTTAAGCAAGTTTTCCTGCATTTTGTTTCGTACGAAAAATCATCGAATTTAGCAATATTTTGACGTTTATCATCCCCTTTTCCATTATGTGATTTAAACAAAATATCATCGAATTAGGCAATATTTTTGTCGTTTTTCCACGTTTTTGTGAATTTTCAGTTTATTGTTATTAATTAATTAATTATTCAATATAAATGATGCAAACACATAATTGATTAGAAATTAACCTTAATTACTTCACTTTCAATCATCTATTTGTTTCTCGTTAAAATACCGAGTAAGATATTGAAAAGGGGAGAAGTTCTGTTTTTATTGCATATATCGACGTTTCAGCTGGAATAGAGCGGTTTTCGTGTACATCTTCCATCGGAAATATAAACGGAAAATCAGGAACATTTTAGTTAATTCTAATGAAAACACATTGATTTTCATCATTTGTATTGGAAACAACATTGTCATATGTCTTTTCTTGGATCTAAATAATACGAAACCTCGCTCTATGATTTGAAGTTAAAATCCTCATATATGGTAAAATAGTGACTTTTTTCACGTTTTCCATGTAGTGTGATTTTACGTAAATATATTCGTTTTTACCAATATTTCGATACTACTTCATGTAGTATCACGATATGTGATTTGGCCTTCAAATCTCAGAATGTCGCATAATAAAGCATTTTAAGCGAGTTTTCTTGCATTTTGTTTCGTACGAAAAATCATCGAATTTAGCAATATTTTGACGTTTATCATCCCCTTTTCCTCTATGTGATTTAAACAAAATATCATCGAATTAGGCAATATTTGGCCGTTTTTCCACGTTTTTGTGAATTTTCAGTTTATGGGTATTAATTCACTATATATACGTAAAAATGATGCAAACACATAATTGATTAGATAATAACCTTAAAAACTTCATTTTCAATCGACTATTTGTTTCTCGTTAAAATACTGAGTAAGAGATTGAAAAGGGGAGAAGTTCTGTTTTTATTGCATATATCGACGTTTCAGCCGGAATAGAGCGGTTTTACGTGTACATCTTCCATCGGTAATATAAACGGAAAATCAGGAACAATTTAGTAAATTCTAATGAAAACACATGGATTTTTATCATTTGTATTGGAAACAACATTGTCATATGTCTTTTCTTGGATCTAAATAATACGAAACCTCGCTCTATGATTTGAAAATAAAATCCTCATATATGGTAAAATAGTGACTTTTTTCACGTTTTCCATTTAGTTTGATATTACGTAAATATATTCATTTTTACCAATATTTCGATACTATTTCATGTAGTATCACGATATGTGATTTGGCCTTCAAATCTCAGAATGTCGCATAATATAGCATTTTAAGCAAGTTTTCCTGCATTTTGTTTCGTACGAAAAATCATCGAATTTAGCAATATTTTGACGTTTATCATCCCCTTTTCCTTTATGTGATTTAAACAAAATATCATCGAATTAGGCAATATTTTTGCCGTTTTTCCACGTTTTTGTGAATTTTCAATTTATTGTTATTAATTAATTAATTATTCAATATAAATGATGCAAACACATAATTGATTAGAAATTAACCTTAATTACTTCACTTTCAATCATCTATTTGTTTCTCGTTAAAATACTGAGTAAGATATTGAAAAGGGGAGAAGTTCTGTTTTTATTGCATATATCGACGTTTCAGCTGGAATAGAGCGGTTTTCGTGTACATCTTCCATCGGAAATATAAACGGAAAATCAGGAACATATTAGTTAATTCTAATGAAAACACATTGATTTTCATCATTTGTATTGGAAACAACATTGTCATATGTCTTTTCTTGGATCTAAATAATACGAAACCTCGCTCTATGATTTGAAGTTAAAATCCTCATATATGGTAAAATAGTGACTTTTTTCACGTTTTCCATGTAGTTTGATATTACGTAAATATATTCATTTTTACCAATATTTCGATACTATTTCATGTAGTATCACGATATGTGATTTGGCCTTCAAATCTCAGAATGTCGCATAATATATCATTTTAAGCAAGTTTTCTTGCATTTTGTTTCGTACGAAAAATCATCGAATTTAGCAATATTTTGACGATTATCATCCCCTTTTTCTCAATGTGATTTAAACAAAATATCATCGAATTAGGCAATATTTTGCCGTTTTTCGACGTTTTTGTGAATTTTCAGTTTATGGGTATTAATTCACTATATATACGTAAAAATGATGCAAACACATAATTGATTAGATAATAACCTTAAAAACTTCATTTTCAATCAACTATTTGTTTCTCGTTAAAATTCTGAGTAAGAGATTGAAAAGGGAAGAAGTTCTGTTTTTATTGCATATATCGACGTTTCAGCCGGAATAGAGCGGTTTTACCGACATCTTCCATCGGTAATATAAATGGAAAATCAGGAACATTTTAGTAAATTCTAATGAAAACACATTGATTTTTATCATTTGTATTGGAAACAACATTGTCATATGTCTTTTCTTGGATCTAAATAATACGAAACCTCGCTCTATGATTTGAAAATAAAATCCTCATATATGGTAAAATAGTGACTTTTTTCACGTTTTCCATGTAGTTTGATATTACGTAAATATATTCATTTTTACCAATATTTCGATACTATTTCATGTAGTATCACAATATGTGATTTGGCCTTCAAATCTCAGAATGTCGCATAATATAGCATTTTAAGCAAGTTTTCCTGCATTTTGTTTCGTACGAAAAATCATCGAATTTAGCAATATTTTGACGTTTATCATCCCCTTTTCCATTATGTGATTTAAACAAAATATCATCGAATTAGGCAATATTTTTGTCGTTTTTCCACGTTTTTGTGAATTTTCAGTTTATTGTTATTACTTAATTAATTATTCAATATAAATGATGCAAACACATAATTGATTAGAAATTAACCTTAATTACTTCACTTTCAATCATCTATTTGTTTCTCGTTAAAATACTGAGTAAGATATTGAAAAGGGGAGAAGTTCTGTTTTTATTGCATATATCGACGTTTCAGCTGGAATAGAGCGGTTTTCGTGTACATCTTCCATCGGAAATATAAACGGAAAATCAGGAACATTTTAGTTAATTCTAATGAAAACACATTGATTTTCATCATTTGTATTGGAAACAACATTGTCATATGTCTTTTCTTGGATCTAAATAATACGAAACCTCGCTCTATGATTTGAAGTTAAAATCCTCATATATGGTAAAATAGTGACTTTTTTCACGTTTTCCATGTAGTGTGATTTTACGTAAATATATTCGTTTTTACCAATATTTCGATACTACTTCATGTAGTATCACGATATGTGATTTGGCCTTCAAATCTCAGAATGTCGCATAATAAAGCATTTTAAGCGAGTTTTCTTGCATTTTGTTTCGTACGAAAAATCATCGAATTTAGCAATATTTTGACGTTTATCATCCCCTTTTCCTCTATGTGATTTAAACAAAATATCATCGAATTAGGCAATATTTGGCCGTTTTTCCACGTTTTTGTGAATTTTCAGTTTATGGGTATTAATTCACTATATATACGTAAATATGATGCAAACACATAATTGATTAGATAATAACCTTAAAAACTTCATTTTCAATCGACTATTTGTTTCTCGTTAAAATACTGAGTAAGAGATTGAAAAGGGGAGAAGTTCTGTTTTTATTGCATATATCGACGTTTCAGCCGGAATAGAGCGGTTTTACGTGTACATCTTCCATCGGTAATATAAACGGAAAATCAGGAACATTTTAGTAAATTCTAATGAAAACACATGGATTTTTATCATTTGTATTGGAAACAACATTGTCATATGTCTTTTCTTGGATCTAAATAATACGAAACCTCGCTCTATGATTTGAAAATAAAATCCTCATATATGGTAAAATAGTGACTTTTTTCACGTTTTCCATTTAGTTTGATATTACGTAAATATATTCATTTTTACCAATATTTCGATACTATTTCATGTAGTATCACGATATGTGATTTGGCCTTCAAATCTCAGAATGTCGCATAATATAGCATTTTAAGCAAGTTTTCCTGCATTTTGTTTCGTACGAAAAATCATCGAATTTAGCAATATTTTGACGTTTATCATCCCCTTTTCCTTTATGTGATTTAAACAAAATATCATCGAATTAGGCAATATTTTTGCCGTTTTTCCACGTTTTTGTGAATTTTCAATTTATTGTTATTAATTAATTAATTATTCAATATAAATGATGCAAACACATAATTGATTAGAAATTAACCTTAATTACTTCACTTTCAATCATCTATTTGTTTCTCGTTAAAATACTGAGTAAGATATTGAAAAGGGGAGAAGTTCTGTTTTTATTGCATATATCGACGTTTCAGCTGGAATAGAGCGGTTTTCGTGTACATCTTCCATCGGAAATATAAACGGAAAATCAGGAACATATTAGTTAATTCTAATGAAAACACATTGATTTTCATCATTTGTATTGGAAACAACATTGTCATATGTCTTTTCTTGGATAAAAATAATACGAAACCTCGCTCTATGATTTGAAGTTAAAATCCTCATATATGGTAAAATAGTGACTTTTTTCACGTTTTCCATGTAGTGTGATTTTACGTAAATATATTCGTTTTTACCAATATTTCGATACTACTTCATGTAGTATCACGATATGTGATTTGGCCTTCAAATCTCAGAATGTCGCATAATAAAGCATTTTAAGCGAGTTTTCTTGCATTTTGTTTCGTACGAAAAATCATCGAATTTAGCAATATTTTGACGTTTATCATCCCCTTTTCCTCTATGTGATTTAAACAAAATATCATCGAATTAGGCAATATTTTGCCGTTTTTCGACGTTTTTGTGAATTTTCAGTTTATGGGTATTAATTCACTATATATACGTAAAAATGATGCAAACACATAATTGATTAGATAATAACCTTAAAAACTTCATTTTCAATCAACTATTTATTTCTCGTTAAAATTCTGAGTAAGAGATTGAAAAGGGAAGAAGTTCTGTTTTTATTGCATATATCGACGTTTCAGCCGGAATAGAGCGGTTTTACCGACATCTTCCATCGGTAATATAAATGGAAAATCAGGAACATTTTAGTAAATTCTAATGAAAACACATTGATTTTTATCATTTGTATTGGAAACAACATTGTCATATGTCTTTTCTTGGATCTAAATAATACGAAACCTCGCTCTATGATTTGAAAATAAAATCCTCATATATGGTAAAATAGTGACTTTTTTCACGTTTTCCATGTAGTTTGATATTACGTAAATATATTCATTTTTACCAATATTTCGATACTATTTCATGTAGTATCACAATATGTGATTTGGCCTTCAAATCTCAGAATGTCGCATAATATAGCATTTTAAGCAAGTTTTCCTGCATTTTGTTTCGTACGAAAAATCATCGAATTTAGCAATATTTTGACGTTTATCATCCCCTTTTCCTTTATGTGATTTAAACAAAATATCATCGAATTAGGCAATATTTTTGCCGTTTTTCCACGTTTTTGTGAATTTTCAATTTATTGTTATTAATTAATTAATTATTCAATATAAATGATGCAAACACATAATTGATTAGAAATTAACCTTAATTACTTCACTTTCAATCATCTATTTGTTTCTCGTTAAAATACTGAGTAAGATATTGAAAAGGGGAGAAGTTCTGTTTTTATTGCATATATCAACGTTTCAGCTGGAATAGAGCGGTTTTCGTGTACATCTTCCATCGGAAATATAAACGGAAAATCAGGAACATATTAGTTAATTCTAATGAAAACACATTGATTTTCATCATTTGTATTGGAAACAACATTGTCATATGTCTTTTCTTGGATAAAAATAATACGAAACCTCGCTCTATGATTTGAAGTTAAAATCCTCATATATGGTAAAATAGTGACTTTTTTCACGTTTTCCATGTAGTGTGATTTTACGTAAATATATTCGTTTTTACCAATATTTCGATACTACTTCATGTAGTATCACGATATGTGATTTGGCCTTCAAATCTCAGAATGTCGCCTAATAAAGCATTTTAAGCGAGTTTTCTTGCATTTTGTTTCGTACGAAAAATCATCGAATTTAGCAATATTTTGACGTTTATCATCCCCTTTTCCTCTATGTGATTTAAACAAAATATCATCGAATTAGGCAATATTTTGCCGTTTTTCCACGTTTTTGTGAATTTTCAGTTTATGGGTATTAATTCACTATATATACGTAAAAATGATGCAAACACATAATTGATTAGATAATAACCTTAAAAACTTCATTTTCAATCAACTATTTATTTCTCGTTAAAATTCTGAGTAAGAGATTGAAAAGGGAAGAAGTTCTGTTTTTATTGCATATATCGACGTTTCAGCCGGAATAGAGCGGTTTTACCGACATCTTCCATCGGTAATATAAATGGAAAATCAGGAACATTTTAGTAAATTCTAATGAAAACACATTGATTTTTATCATTTGTATTGGAAACAACATTGTCATATGTCTTTTCTTGGATCTAAATAATACGAAACCTCGCTCTATGATTTGAAAATAAAATCCTCATATATGGTAAAATAGTGACTTTTTTCACGTTTTCCATGTAGTTTGATATTACGTAAATATATTCATTTTTACCAATATTTCGATACTATTTCATGTAGTATCACAATATGTGATTTGGCCTTCAAATCTCAGAATGTCGCATAATATAGCATTTTAAGCAAGTTTTCCTGCATTTTGTTTCGTACGAAAAATCATCGAATTTAGCAATATTTTGACGTTTATCATCCCCTTTTCCTTTATGTGATTTAAACAAAATATCATCGAATTAGGCAATATTTTGCCGTTTTTCCACTTTTTTGTGAATTTTCAGTTTATTGTTATTAATTAATTAATTTTTTAATATAAATGATGCAAACACATAATTGATTAGAAATTAACCTTAATTACTTCACTTTCAATCATCTATTTGTTTCTCGTTAAAATAATGAGTAAGATATTGAAAAGGGGAGAAGTTCTGTTTTTATTGCATATATCGACGTTTCAGCTGGAATAGAGCGGTTTTCGTGTACATCTTCCATCGGTAATATAAACGGAAAATCAGGAACATTTTAGTAAATTCTAATGAAAACACATTGATTTTTATCATTTGTATTGGAAACAACATTGTCATATGTCTTTTCTTGGATCTAAATAATACGAAACCTCGCTCTATGATTTGAAGTTAAAATCCTCATATATGGTAAAATAGTGACTTTTTTCACGTTTTCCATGTAGTTTGATATTACGTAAATATATTCATTTTTACCAATATTTCGATACTATTTCATGTAGTATCACGATATGTGATTTGGCCTTCAAATCTCAGAATGTCGCATAATATATCATTTTAAGCAAGTTTTCTTGCATTTTGTTTCGTACGAAAAATCATCGAATTTAGCAATATTTTGACGATTATCATCCCCTTTTTCTCAATGTGATTTAAACAAAATATCATCGAATTAGGCAATATTTTGCCGTTTTTCGACGTTTTTGTGAATTTTCAGTTTATGGGTATTAATTCACTATATATACGTAAAAATGATGCAAACACATAATTGATTAGATAATAACCTTAAAAACTTCATTTTCAATCAACTATTTATTTCTCGTTAAAATTCTGAGTAAGAGATTGAAAAGGGAAGAAGTTCTGTTTTTATTGCATATATCGACGTTTCAGCCGGAATAGAGCGGTTTTACCGACATCTTCCATCGGTAATATAAATGGAAAATCAGGAACATTTTAGTAAATTCTAATGAAAACACATTGATTTTTATCATTTGTATTGGAAACAACATTGTCATATGTCTTTTCTTGGATCTAAATAATACGAAACCTCGCTCTATGATTTGAAAATAAAATCCTCATATATGGTAAAATAGTGACTTTTTTCACGTTTTCCATGTAGTTTGATATTACGTAAATATATTCATTTTTACCAATATTTCGATACTATTTCATGTAGTATCACAATATGTGATTTGGCCTTCAAATCTCAGAATGTCGCATAATATAGCATTTTAAGCAAGTTTTCCTGCATTTTGTTTCGTACGAAAAATCATCGAATTTAGCAATATTTTGACGTTTATCATCCCCTTTTCCTTTATGTGATTTAAACAAAATATCATCGAATTAGGCAATATTTTTGCCGTTTTTCCACGTTTTTGTGAATTTTCAATTTATTGTTATTAATTAATTAATTATTCAATATAAATGATGCAAACACATAATTGATTAGAAATTAACCTTAATTACTTCACTTTCAATCATCTATTTGTTTCTCGTTAAAATACTGAGTAAGATATTGAAAAGGGGAGAAGTTCTGTTTTTATTGCATATATCAACGTTTCAGCTGGAATAGAGCGGTTTTCGTGTACATCTTCCATCGGAAATATAAACGGAAAATCAGGAACATATTAGTTAATTCTAATGAAAACACATTGATTTTCATCATTTGTATTGGAAACAACATTGTCATATGTCTTTTCTTGGATAAAAATAATACGAAACCTCGCTCTATGATTTGAAGTTAAAATCCTCATATATGGTAAAATAGTGACTTTTTTCACGTTTTCCATGTAGTGTGATTTTACGTAAATATATTCGTTTTTACCAATATTTCGATACTACTTCATGTAGTATCACGATATGTGATTTGGCCTTCAAATCTCAGAATGTCGCCTAATAAAGCATTTTAAGCGAGTTTTCTTGCATTTTGTTTCGTACGAAAAATCATCGAATTTAGCAATATTTTGACGTTTATCATCCCCTTTTCCTCTATGTGATTTAAACAAAATATCATCGAATTAGGCAATATTTTGCCGTTTTTCCACGTTTTTGTGAATTTTCAGTTTATGGGTATTAATTCACTATATATACGTAAAAATGATGCAAACACATAATTGATTAGATAATAACCTTAAAAACTTCATTTTCAATCAACTATTTATTTCTCGTTAAAATTCTGAGTAAGAGATTGAAAAGGGAAGAAGTTCTGTTTTTATTGCATATATCGACGTTTCAGCCGGAATAGAGCGGTTTTACCGACATCTTCCATCGGTAATATAAATGGAAAATCAGGAACATTTTAGTAAATTCTAATGAAAACACATTGATTTTTATCATTTGTATTGGAAACAACATTGTCATATGTCTTTTCTTGGATCTAAATAATACGAAACCTCGCTCTATGATTTGAAAATAAAATCCTCATATATGGTAAAATAGTGACTTTTTTCACGTTTTCCATGTAGTTTGATATTACGTAAATATATTCATTTTTACCAATATTTCGATACTATTTCATGTAGTATCACAATATGTGATTTGGCCTTCAAATCTCAGAATGTCGCATAATATAGCATTTTAAGCAAGTTTTCCTGCATTTTGTTTCGTACGAAAAATCATCGAATTTAGCAATATTTTGACGTTTATCATCCCCTTTTCCTTTATGTGATTTAAACAAAATATCATCGAATTAGGCAATATTTTGCCGTTTTTCCACTTTTTTGTGAATTTTCAGTTTATTGTTATTAATTAATTAATTTTTTAATATAAATGATGCAAACACATAATTGATTAGAAATTAACCTTAATTACTTCACTTTCAATCATCTATTTGTTTCTCGTTAAAATAATGAGTAAGATATTGAAAAGGGGAGAAGTTCTGTTTTTATTGCATATATCGACGTTTCAGCTGGAATAGAGCGGTTTTCGTGTACATCTTCCATCGGTAATATAAACGGAAAATCAGGAACATTTTAGTAAATTCTAATGAAAACACATTGATTTTTATCATTTGTATTGGAAACAACATTGTCATATGTCTTTTCTTGGATCTAAATAATACGAAACCTCGCTCTATGATTTGAAGTTAAAATCCTCATATATGGTAAAATAGTGACTTTTTTCACGTTTTCCATGTAGTTTGATATTACGTAAATATATTCATTTTTACCAATATTTCGATACTATTTCATGTAGTATCACGATATGTGATTTGGCCTTCAAATCTCAGAATGTCGCATAATATATCATTTTAAGCAAGTTTTCTTGCATTTTGTTTCGTACGAAAAATCATCGAATTTAGCAATATTTTGACGATTATCATCCCCTTTTTCTCAATGTGATTTAAACAAAATATCATCGAATTAGGCAATATTTTGCCGTTTTTCGACGTTTTTGTGAATTTTCAGTTTATGGGTATTAATTCACTATATATACGTAAAAATGATGCAAACACATAATTGATTAGATAATAACCTTAAAAACTTCATTTTCAATCAACTATTTATTTCTCGTTAAAATTCTGAGTAAGAGATTGAAAAGGGAAGAAGTTCTGTTTTTATTGCATATATCGACGTTTCAGCCGGAATAGAGCGGTTTTACCGACATCTTCCATCGGTAATATAAATGGAAAATCAGGAACATTTTAGTAAATTCTAATGAAAACACATTGATTTTTATCATTTGTATTGGAAACAACATTGTCATATGTCTTTTCTTGGATCTAAATAATACGAAACCTCGCTCTATGATTTGAAAATAAAATCCTCATATATGGTAAAATAGTGACTTTTTTCACGTTTTCCATGTAGTTTGATATTACGTAAATATATTCATTTTTACCAATATTTCGATACTATTTCATGTAGTATCACGATATGTGATTTGGCCTTCAAATCTCAGAATGTCGCATAATATAGCATTTTAAGCAAGTTTTCCTGCATTTTGTTTCGTACGAAAAATCATCGAATTTAGCAATATTTTGACGTTTATCATCCCCTTTTCCTTTATGTGATTTAAACAAAATATCATCGAATTAGGCAATATTTTTGCCGTTTTTCCACGTTTTTGTGAATTTTCAATTTATTGTTATTAATTAATTAATTATTCAATATAAATGATGCAAACACATAATTGATTAGAAATTAACCTTAATTACTTCACTTTCAATCATCTATTTGTTTCTCGTTAAAATACTGAGTAAGATATTGAAAAGGGGAGAAGTTCTGTTTTTATTGCATATATCGACGTTTCAGCTGGAATAGAGCGGTTTTCGTGTACATCTTCCATCGGAAATATAAACGGAAAATCAGGAACATATTAGTTAATTCTAATGAAAACACATTGATTTTCATCATTTGTATTGGAAACAACATTGTCATATGTCTTTTCTTGGATAAAAATAATACGAAACCTCGCTCTATGATTTGAAGTTAAAATCCTCATATATGGTAAAATAGTGACTTTTTTCACGTTTTCCATGTAGTGTGATTTTACGTAAATATATTCGTTTTTACCAATATTTCGATACTACTTCATGTAGTATCACGATATGTGATTTGGCCTTCAAATCTCAGAATGTCGCATAATAAAGCATTTTAAGCGAGTTTTCTTGCATTTTGTTTCGTACGAAAAATCATCGAATTTAGCAATATTTTGACGTTTATCATCCCCTTTTCCTCTATGTGATTTAAACAAAATATCATCGAATTAGGCAATATTTTGCCGTTTTTCCACGTTTTTGTGAATTTTCAGTTTATGGGTATTAATTCACTATATATACGTAAAAATGATGCAAACACATAATTGATTAGATAATAACCTTAAAAACTTCATTTTCAATCAACTATTTATTTCTCGTTAAAATTCTGAGTAAGAGATTGAAAAGGGAAGAAGTTCTGTTTTTATTGCATATATCGACGTTTCAGCCGGAATAGAGCGGTTTTACCGACATCTTCCATCGGTAATATAAATGGAAAATCAGGAACATTTTAGTAAATTCTAATGAAAACACATTGATTTTTATCACTTGTATTGGAAACAACATTGTCATATGTCTTTTCTTGGATCTAAATAATACGAAACCTCGCTCTATGATTTGAAAATAAAATCCTCATATATGGTAAAATAGGGACTTTTTTCACGTTTTCCATGTAGTTTGATATTACGTAAATATATTCATTTTTACCAATATTTCGATACTATTTCATGTAGTATCACAATATGTGATTTGGCCTTCAAATCTCAGAATGTCGCATAATATAGCATTTTAAGCAAGTTTTCCTGCATTTTGTTTCGTACGAAAAATCATCGAATTTAGCAATATTTTGACGTTTATCATCCCCTTTTCCTTTATGTGATTTAAACAAAATATCATCGAATTAGGCAATATTTTGCCGTTTTTCCACTTTTTTGTGAATTTTCAGTTTATTGTTATTAATTAATTAATTTTTTAATATAAATGATGCAAACACATAATTGATTAGAAATTAACCTTAATTACTTCACTTTCAATCATCTATTTCTTTCTCGTTAAAATACTGAGTAAGATATTGAAAAGGGGAGAAGTTCTGTTTTTATTGCATATATCGACGTTTCAGCTGGAATAGAGCGGTTTTCGTGTACATCTTCCATCGGTAATATAAACGGGAAATCAGGAACATATTAGTTAATTCTAATGAAAACAAATTGATTTTCATCATTTGTATTGGAAACAACATTGTCATATGTCTTTTCTTGGATCAAAATAATACGAAACCTCGCTCTATGATTTGAAAATAAAATCCTCATATATGGTAAAATAGTGACTTTTTTCACGTTTTCCATTTAGTTTGATATTACGTAAATATATTCATTTTTACCAATATTTCGATACTATTTCATGTAGTATCACGATATGTGATTTGGCCTTCAAATCTCAGAATGTCGCATAATATAGCATTTTAAGCAAGTTTTCCTGCATTTTGTTTCGTACGAAAAATCATCGAATTTAGCAATATTTTGACGTTTATCATCCCCTTTTCCTTTATGTGATTTAAACAAAATATCATCGAATTAGGCAATATTTTTGCCGTTTTTCCACGTTTTTGTGAATTTTCAATTTATTGTTATTAATTAATTAATTATTCAATATAAATGATGCAAACACATAATTGATTAGAAATTAACCTTAATTACTTCACTTTCAATCATCTATTTGTTTCTCGTTAAAATACTGAGTAAGATATTGAAAAGGGGAGAAGTTCTGTTTTTATTGCATATATCGACGTTTCAGCTGGAATAGAGCGGTTTTCGTGTACATCTTCCATCGGAAATATAAACGGAAAATCAGGAACATATTAGTTAATTCTAATGAAAACACATTGATTTTCATCATTTGTATTGGAAACAACATTGTCATATGTCTTTTCTTGGATAAAAATAATACGAAACCTCGCTCTATGATTTGAAGTTAAAATCCTCATATATGGTAAAATAGTGACTTTTTTCACGTTTTCCATGTAGTGTGATTTTACGTAAATATATTCGTTTTTACCAATATTTCGATACTACTTCATGTAGTATCACGATATGTGATTTGGCCTTCAAATCTCAGAATGTCGCATAATAAAGCATTTTAAGCGAGTTTTCTTGCATTTTGTTTCGTACGAAAAATCATCGAATTTAGCAATATTTTGACGTTTATCATCCCCTTTTCCTCTATGTGATTTAAACAAAATATCATCGAATTAGGCAATATTTTGCCGTTTTTCGACGTTTTTGTGAATTTTCAGTTTATGGGTATTAATTCACTATATATACGTAAAAATGATGCAAACACATAATTGATTAGATAATAACCTTAAAAACTTCATTTTCAATCAACTATTTATTTCTCGTTAAAATTCTGAGTAAGAGATTGAAAAGGGAAGAAGTTCTGTTTTTATTGCATATATCGACGTTTCAGCCGGAATAGAGCGGTTTTACCGACATCTTCCATCGGTAATATAAATGGAAAATCAGGAACATTTTAGTAAATTCTAATGAAAACACATTGATTTTTATCATTTGTATTGGAAACAACATTGTCATATGTCTTTTCTTGGATCTAAATAATACGAAACCTCGCTCTATGATTTGAAAATAAAATCCTCATATATGGTAAAATAGTGACTTTTTTCACGTTTTCCATGTAGTTTGATATTACGTAAATATATTCATTTTTACCAATATTTCGATACTATTTCATGTAGTATCACAATATGTGATTTGGCCTTCAAATCTCAGAATGTCGCATAATATAGCATTTTAAGCAAGTTTTCCTGCATTTTGTTTCGTACGAAAAATCATCGAATTTAGCAATATTTTGACGTTTATCATCCCCTTTTCCTTTATGTGATTTAAACAAAATATCATCGAATTAGGCAATATTTTTGCCGTTTTTCCACGTTTTTGTGAATTTTCAATTTATTGTTATTAATTAATTAATTATTCAATATAAATGATGCAAACACATAATTGATTAGAAATTAACCTTAATTACTTCACTTTCAATCATCTATTTGTTTCTCGTTAAAATACTGAGTAAGATATTGAAAAGGGGAGAAGTTCTGTTTTTATTGCATATATCAACGTTTCAGCTGGAATAGAGCGGTTTTCGTGTACATCTTCCATCGGAAATATAAACGGAAAATCAGGAACATATTAGTTAATTCTAATGAAAACACATTGATTTTCATCATTTGTATTGGAAACAACATTGTCATATGTCTTTTCTTGGATAAAAATAATACGAAACCTCGCTCTATGATTTGAAGTTAAAATCCTCATATATGGTAAAATAGTGACTTTTTTCACGTTTTCCATGTAGTGTGATTTTACGTAAATATATTCGTTTTTACCAATATTTCGATACTACTTCATGTAGTATCACGATATGTGATTTGGCCTTCAAATCTCAGAATGTCGCCTAATAAAGCATTTTAAGCGAGTTTTCTTGCATTTTGTTTCGTACGAAAAATCATCGAATTTAGCAATATTTTGACGTTTATCATCCCCTTTTCCTCTATGTGATTTAAACAAAATATCATCGAATTAGGCAATATTTTGCCGTTTTTCCACGTTTTTGTGAATTTTCAGTTTATGGGTATTAATTCACTATATATACGTAAAAATGATGCAAACACATAATTGATTAGATAATAACCTTAAAAACTTCATTTTCAATCAACTATTTATTTCTCGTTAAAATTCTGAGTAAGAGATTGAAAAGGGAAGAAGTTCTGTTTTTATTGCATATATCGACGTTTCAGCCGGAATAGAGCGGTTTTACCGACATCTTCCATCGGTAATATAAATGGAAAATCAGGAACATTTTAGTAAATTCTAATGAAAACACATTGATTTTTATCATTTGTATTGGAAACAACATTGTCATATGTCTTTTCTTGGATCTAAATAATACGAAACCTCGCTCTATGATTTGAAAATAAAATCCTCATATATGGTAAAATAGTGACTTTTTTCACGTTTTCCATGTAGTTTGATATTACGTAAATATATTCATTTTTACCAATATTTCGATACTATTTCATGTAGTATCACAATATGTGATTTGGCCTTCAAATCTCAGAATGTCGCATAATATAGCATTTTAAGCAAGTTTTCCTGCATTTTGTTTCGTACGAAAAATCATCGAATTTAGCAATATTTTGACGTTTATCATACCCTTTTCCTTTATGTGATTTAAACAAAATATCATCGAATTAGGCAATATTTTGCCGTTTTTCCACTTTTTTGTGAATTTTCAGTTTATTGTTATTAATTAATTAATTTTTTAATATAAATGATGCAAACACATAATTGATTAGAAATTAACCTTAATTACTTCACTTTCAATCATCTATTTGTTTCTCGTTAAAATAATGAGTAAGATATTGAAAAGGGGAGAAGTTCTGTTTTTATTGCATATATCGACGTTTCAGCTGGAATAGAGCGGTTTTCGTGTACATCTTCCATCGGTAATATAAACGGAAAATCAGGAACATTTTAGTAAATTCTAATGAAAACACATTGATTTTTATCATTTGTATTGGAAACAACATTGTCATATGTCTTTTCTTGGATCTAAATAATACGAAACCTCGCTCTATGATTTGAAGTTAAAATCCTCATATATGGTAAAATAGTGACTTTTTTCACGTTTTCCATGTAGTTTCATATTACGTAAATATATTCATTTTTACCAATATTTCGATACTATTTCATGTAGTATCACGATATGTGATTTGGCCTTCAAATCTCAGAATGTCGCATAATATATCATTTTAAGCAAGTTTTCTTGCATTTTGTTTCGTACGAAAAATCATCGAATTTAGCAATATTTTGACGATTATCATCCCCTTTTTCTCAATGTGATTTAAACAAAATATCATCGAATTAGGCAATATTTTGCCGTTTTTCGACGTTTTTGTGAATTTTCAGTTTATGGGTATTAATTCACTATATATACGTAAAAATGATGCAAACACATAATTGATTAGATAATAACCTTAAAAACTTCATTTTCAATCAACTATTTATTTCTCGTTAAAATTCTGAGTAAGAGATTGAAAAGGGAAGAAGTTCTGTTTTTATTGCATATATCGACGTTTCAGCCGGAATAGAGCGGTTTTACCGACATCTTCCATCGGTAATATAAATGGAAAATCAGGAACATTTTAGTAAATTCTAATGAAAACACATTGATTTTTATCATTTGTATTGGAAACAACATTGTCATATGTCTTTTCTTGGATCTAAATAATACGAAACCTCGCTCTATGATTTGAAAATAAAATCCTCATATATGGTAAAATAGTGACTTTTTTCACGTTTTCCATGTAGTTTGATATTACGTAAATATATTCATTTTTACCAATATTTCGATACTATTTCATGTAGTATCACAATATGTGATTTGGCCTTCAAATCTCAGAATGTCGCATAATATAGCATTTTAAGCAAGTTTTCCTGCATTTTGTTTCGTACGAAAAATCATCGAATTTAGCAATATTTTGACGTTTATCATCCCCTTTTCCTTTATGTGATTTAAACAAAATATCATCGAATTAGGCAATATTTTTGCCGTTTTTCCACGTTTTTGTGAATTTTCAATTTATTGTTATTAATTAATTAATTATTCAATATAAATGATGCAAACACATAATTGATTAGAAATTAACCTTAATTACTTCACTTTCAATCATCTATTTGTTTCTCGTTAAAATACTGAGTAAGATATTGAAAAGGGGAGAAGTTCTGTTTTTATTGCATATATCAACGTTTCAGCTGGAATAGAGCGGTTTTCGTGTACATCTTCCATCGGAAATATAAACGGAAAATCAGGAACATATTAGTTAATTCTAATGAAAACACATTGATTTTCATCATTTGTATTGGAAACAACATTGTCATATGTCTTTTCTTGGATAAAAATAATACGAAACCTCGCTCTATGATTTGAAGTTAAAATCCTCATATATGGTAAAATAGTGACTTTTTTCACGTTTTCCATGTAGTGTGATTTTACGTAAATATATTCGTTTTTACCAATATTTCGATACTACTTCATGTAGTATCACGATATGTGATTTGGCCTTCAAATCTCAGAATGTCGCCTAATAAAGCATTTTAAGCGAGTTTTCTTGCATTTTGTTTCGTACGAAAAATCATCGAATTTAGCAATATTTTGACGTTTATCATCCCCTTTTCCTCTATGTGATTTAAACAAAATATCATCGAATTAGGCAATATTTTGCCGTTTTTCCACGTTTTTGTGAATTTTCAGTTTATGGGTATTAATTCACTATATATACGTAAAAATGATACAAACACATAATTGATTAGATAATAACCTTAAAAACTTCATTTTCAATCAACTATTTATTTCTCGTTAAAATTCTGAGTAAGAGATTGAAAAGGGAAGAAGTTCTGTTTTTATTGCATATATCGACGTTTCAGCCGGAATAGAGCGGTTTTACCGACATCTTCCATCGGTAATATAAATGGAAAATCAGGAACATTTTAGTAAATTCTAATGAAAACACATTGATTTTTATCATTTGTATTGGAAACAACATTGTCATATGTCTTTTCTTGGATCTAAATAATACGAAACCTCGCTCTATGATTTGAAAATAAAATCCTCATATATGGTAAAATAGTGACTTTTTTCACGTTTTCCATGTAGTTTGATATTACGTAAATATATTCATTTTTACCAATATTTCGATACTATTTCATGTAGTATCACAATATGTGATTTGGCCTTCAAATCTCAGAATGTCGCATAATATAGCATTTTAAGCAAGTTTTCCTGCATTTTGTTTCGTACGAAAAATCATCGAATTTAGCAATATTTTGACGTTTATCATCCCCTTTTCCTTTATGTGATTTAAACAAAATATCATCGAATTAGGCAATATTTTGCCGTTTTTCCACTTTTTTGTGAATTTTCAGTTTATTGTTATTAATTAATTAATTTTTTAATATAAATGATGCAAACACATAATTGATTAGAAATTAACCTTAATTACTTCACTTTCAATCATCTATTTGTTTCTCGTTAAAATAATGAGTAAGATATTGAAAAGGGGAGAAGTTCTGTTTTTATTGCATATATCGACGTTTCAGCTGGAATAGAGCGGTTTTCGTGTACATCTTCCATCGGTAATATAAACGGAAAATCAGGAACATTTTAGTAAATTCTAATGAAAACACATTGATTTTTATCATTTGTATTGGAAACAACATTGTCATATGTCTTTTCTTGGATCTAAATAATACGAAACCTCGCTCTATGATTTGAAGTTAAAATCCTCATATATGGTAAAATAGTGACTTTTTTCACGTTTTCCATGTAGTTTGATATTACGTAAATATATTCATTTTTACCAATATTTCGATACTATTTCATGTAGTATCACGATATGTGATTTGGCCTTCAAATCTCAGAATGTCGCATAATATATCATTTTAAGCAAGTTTTCTTGCATTTTGTTTCGTACGAAAAATCATCGAATTTAGCAATATTTTGACGATTATCATCCCCTTTTTCTCAATGTGATTTAAACAAAATATCATCGAATTAGGCAATATTTTGCCGTTTTTCGACGTTTTTGTGAATTTTCAGTTTATGGGTATTAATTCACTATATATACGTAAAAATGATGCAAACACATAATTGATTAGATAATAACCTTAAAAACTTCATTTTCAATCAACTATTTATTTCTCGTTAAAATTCTGAGTAAGAGATTGAAAAGGGAAGAAGTTCTGTTTTTATTGCATATATCGACGTTTCAGCCGGAATAGAGCGGTTTTACCGACATCTTCCATCGGTAATATAAATGGAAAATCAGGAACATTTTAGTAAATTCTAATGAAAACACATTGATTTTTATCATTTGTATTGGAAACAACATTGTCATATGTCTTTTCTTGGATCTAAATAATACGAAACCTCGCTCTATGATTTGAAAATAAAATCCTCATATATGGTAAAATAGTGACTTTTTTCACGTTTTCCATGTAGTTTGATATTACGTAAATATATTCATTTTTACCAATATTTCGATACTATTTCATGTAGTATCACGATATGTGATTTGGCCTTCAAATCTCAGAATGTCGCATAATATAGCATTTTAAGCAAGTTTTCCTGCATTTTGTTTCGTACGAAAAATCATCGAATTTAGCAATATTTTGACGTTTATCATCCCCTTTTCCTTTATGTGATTTAAACAAAATATCATCGAATTAGGCAATATTTTTGCCGTTTTTCCACGTTTTTGTGAATTTTCAATTTATTGTTATTAATTAATTAATTATTCAATATAAATGATGCAAACACATAATTGATTAGAAATTAACCTTAATTACTTCACTTTCAATCATCTATTTGTTTCTCGTTAAAATACTGAGTAAGATATTGAAAAGGGGAGAAGTTCTGTTTTTATTGCATATATCGACGTTTCAGCTGGAATAGAGCGGTTTTCGTGTACATCTTCCATCGGAAATATAAACGGAAAATCAGGAACATATTAGTTAATTCTAATGAAAACACATTGATTTTCATCATTTGTATTGGAAACAACATTGTCATATGTCTTTTCTTGGATAAAAATAATACGAAACCTCGCTCTATGATTTGAAGTTAAAATCCTCATATATGGTAAAATAGTGACTTTTTTCACGTTTTCCATGTAGTGTGATTTTACGTAAATATATTCGTTTTTACCAATATTTCGATACTACTTCATGTAGTATCACGATATGTGATTTGGCCTTCAAATCTCAGAATGTCGCATAATAAAGCATTTTAAGCGAGTTTTCTTGCATTTTGTTTCGTACGAAAAATCATCGAATTTAGCAATATTTTGACGTTTATCATCCCCTTTTCCTCTATGTGATTTAAACAAAATATCATCGAATTAGGCAATATTTTGCCGTTTTTCCACGTTTTTGTGAATTTTCAGTTTATGGGTATTAATTCACTATATATACGTAAAAATGATGCAAACACATAATTGATTAGATAATAACCTTAAAAACTTCATTTTCAATCAACTATTTATTTCTCGTTAAAATTCTGAGTAAGAGATTGAAAAGGGAAGAAGTTCTGTTTTTATTGCATATATCGACGTTTCAGCCGGAATAGAGCGGTTTTACCGACATCTTCCATCGGTAATATAAATGGAAAATCAGGAACATTTTAGTAAATTCTAATGAAAACACATTGATTTTTATCACTTGTATTGGAAACAACATTGTCATATGTCTTTTCTTGGATCTAAATAATACGAAACCTCGCTCTATGATTTGAAAATAAAATCCTCATATATGGTAAAATAGGGACTTTTTTCACGTTTTCCATGTAGTTTGATATTACGTAAATATATTCATTTTTACCAATATTTCGATACTATTTCATGTAGTATCACAATATGTGATTTGGCCTTCAAATCTCAGAATGTCGCATAATATAGCATTTTAAGCAAGTTTTCCTGCATTTTGTTTCGTACGAAAAATCATCGAATTTAGCAATATTTTGACGTTTATCATCCCCTTTTCCTTTATGTGATTTAAACAAAATATCATCGAATTAGGCAATATTTTGCCGTTTTTCCACTTTTTTGTGAATTTTCAGTTTATTGTTATTAATTAATTAATTTTTTAATATAAATGATGCAAACACATAATTGATTAGAAATTAACCTTAATTACTTCACTTTCAATCATCTATTTCTTTCTCGTTAAAATACTGAGTAAGATATTGAAAAGGGGAGAAGTTCTGTTTTTATTGCATATATCGACGTTTCAGCTGGAATAGAGCGGTTTTCGTGTACATCTTCCATCGGTAATATAAACGGGAAATCAGGAACATATTAGTTAATTCTAATGAAAACAAATTGATTTTCATCATTTGTATTGGAAACAACATTGTCATATGTCTTTTCTTGGATCAAAATAATACGAAACCTCGCTCTATGATTTGAAGTTAAAATCCTCATATATGGTAAAATAGTGACTTTTTTCACGTTTTCTATGTAGTGTGATTTTACGTAAATATATTCGTTTTTACCAATATTTCGATACTACTTCATGTAGTATCACGATATGTGATTTGGCCTTCAAATCTCAGAATGTCGAATAATAAAGCATTTTAAGCGAGTTTTCTTGCATTTTGTTTCGTACGAAAAATCATCGAATTTAGCAATATTTTGACGTTTATCATCCCCTTTTCCTCTATGTGATTTAAACAAAATATCATCGAATTAGGCAATATTTGGCCGTTTTTCCACGTTTTTGTGAATTTTCAGTTTATGGGTATTAATTCACTATATATACGTAAAAATGATGCAAACACATAATTGATTAGATAATAACCTTAAAAACTTCATTTTCAATCTACTATTTGTTTCTCGTTAAAATACTGAGTAAGAGATTGAAAAGGGGAGAAGTTCTGTTTTTATTGCATATATCGACGTTTCAGCCGGAATAGAGCGGTTTTACGTGTACATCTTCCATCGGTAATATAAACGGAAAATCAGGAACATTTTAGTAAATTCTAATGAAAACACATGGATTTTTATCATTTGTATTGGAAACAACATTGTCATATGTCTTTTCTTGGATCTAAATAATACGAAACCTCGCTCTATGATTTGAAAATAAAATCCTCATATATGGTAAAATAGTGACTTTTTTCACGTTTTCCATTTAGTTTGATATTACGTAAATATATTCATTTTTACCAATATTTCGATACTATTTCATGTAGTATCACGATATGTGATTTGGCCTTCAAATCTCAGAATGTCGCATAATATAGCATTTTAAGCAAGTTTTCCTGCATTTTGTTTCGTACGAAAAATCATCGAATTTAGCAATATTTTGACGTTTATCATCCCCTTTTCCTTTATGTGATTTAAACAAAATATCATCGAATTAGGCAATATTTTTGCCGTTTTTCCACGTTTTTGTGAATTTTCAATTTATTGTTATTAATTAATTAATTATTCAATATAAATGATGCAAACACATAATTGATTAGAAATTAACCTTAATTACTTCACTTTCAATCATCTATTTGTTTCTCGTTAAAATACTGAGTAAGATATTGAAAAGGGGAGAAGTTCTGTTTTTATTGCATATATCGACGTTTCAGCTGGAATAGAGCGGTTTTCGTGTACATCTTCCATCGGAAATATAAACGGAAAATCAGGAACATATTAGTTAATTCTAATGAAAACACATTGATTTTCATCATTTGTATTGGAAACAACATTGTCATATGTCTTTTCTTGGATAAAAATAATACGAAACCTCGCTCTATGATTTGAAGTTAAAATCCTCATATATGGTAAAATAGTGACTTTTTTCACGTTTTCCATGTAGTGTGATTTTACGTAAATATATTCGTTTTTACCAATATTTCGATACTACTTCATGTAGTATCACGATATGTGATTTGGCCTTCAAATCTCAGAATGTCGCATAATAAAGCATTTTAAGCGAGTTTTCTTGCATTTTGTTTCGTACGAAAAATCATCGAATTTAGCAATATTTTGACGTTTATCATCCCCTTTTCCTCTATGTGATTTAAACAAAATATCATCGAATTAGGCAATATTTTGCCGTTTTTCCACGTTTTTGTGAATTTTCAGTTTATGGGTATTAATTCACTATATATACGTAAAAATGATGCAAACACATAATTGATTAGATAATAACCTTAAAAACTTCCTTTTCAATCGACTATTTGTTTCTCGTTAAAATACTAAGTAAGAGATTGAAAAGGGGAGAAGTTCTGTTTTTATTGCATATATCGACGTTTCAGCCGGAATAGAGCGGTTTTACGTGTACATCTTCCATCGGTAATATAAACGGAAAATCAGGAACATTTTAGTAAATTCTAATGAAAACACATTGATTTTTATCATTTGTATTGGAAACAACATTGTCATATGTCTTTTCTTGGATCTAAATAATACGAAACCTCGCTCTATGATTTGAAAATAAAATCCTCATATATGGTAAAATAGTGACTTTTTTCACGTTTTCCATGTAGTTTGATATTACGTAAATATATTCATTTTTACCAATATTTCGATACTATTTCATGTAGTATCACAATATGTGATTTGGCCTTCAAATCTCAGAATGTCGCATAATATAGCATTTTAAGCAAGTTTTCTTGCATTTTGTTTCGTACGAAAAATCATCGAATTTAGCAATATTTTGACGATTATCATCCCCTTTTTGTCAATGTGATTTAAACAAAATATCATCGAATTAGGCAATATTTTGCCGTTTTTCCACGTTTTTGTGAATTTTCAGTTTATGGGTATTAATTCACTATATATACGTAAAAAAGTTGCAAACACATAATTGATTAGATAATAACCTTAAAAACTTCATTTTCAACAACTATTTGTTTCTCGTTAAAATTCTGAGTAAGAGATTGAAAAGGGAAGAAGTTCTGTTTTTATTGCATATATCGACGTTTCAGCCGGAATAGAGCGGTTTTACCGACATCTTCCATTGGTAATATAAACGGAAAATCAGGAACATTTTAGTAAATTCTAATGAAAACACATTGATTTTTATCATTTGTATTGGAAACAACATTGTCATATGTCTTTTCTTGGATCTAAATAATACGAAACCTCGCTCTATGATTTGAAAATAAAATCCTCATATATGGTAAAATAGTGACTTTTTCACGTTTTCCATGTAGTTTGATATTACGTAAATATATTCATTTTTACCAATATTTTGATACTATTTCATGTAGTATCACGATATGTGATTTGGCCTTCAAATCTCAGAATGTCGCATAATATAGCATTTTAAGCAAGTTTTCCTGCATTTTGTTTCGTACGAAAAATCATCGAATTTAGCAATATTTTGACGTTTATCATCCCCTTTTCCTTTATGTGATTTAAACAAAATATCATCGAATTAGGCAATATTTTGCCGTTTTTCCACGTTTTTGTGAATTTTCAGTTTATTGTTATTAATTAATTAATTTTTTAATATAAATGATGCAAACACATAATTGATTAGAAATTAACCTTAATTACTTCACTTTCAATCATCTATTTGTTTCTCGTTAAAATACTGAGTAAGATATTGAAAAGGGGAGAAGTTCTGTTTTTATTGCATATATCGACGTTTCAGCTGGAATAGAGCGGTTTTCGTGTACATCTTCCATCGGTAATATAAACGGAAAATCAGGAACATATTAGTTAATTCTAATGAAAACACATTGATTTTCATCATTTGTATTGGAAACAACATTGTCATATGTCTTTTCTTGGATCAAAATAATACGAAACCTCGCTCTATGATTTGAAGTTAAAATCCTCATATATGGTAAAATAGTGACTTTTTTCACGTTTTCCATGTAGTGTGATTTTACGTAAATATATTCGTTTTTACCAATATTTCGATACTACTTCATGTAGTATCACGATATGTGATTTGGCCTTCAAATCTCAGAATGTCGCATAATAAAGCATTTTAAGCGAGTTTTCTTGCATTTTGTTTCGTACGAAAAATCATCGAATTTAGCAATATTTTGACGTTTATCATCCCCTTTTCCTCTATGTGATTTAAACAAAATATCATCGAATTAGGCAATATTTGGCCGTTTTTCCACGTTTTTGTGAATTTTCAGTTTATGGGTATTAATTCACTATATATACGTAAAAATGATGCAAACACATAATTGATTAGATAATAACCTTAAAAACTTCATTTTCAATCGACTATTTGTTTCTCGTTAAAATACTGAGTAAGAGATTGAAAAGGGGAGAAGTTCTGTTTTTATTGCATATATCGACGTTTCAGCCGGAATAGAGCGGTTTTACGTGTACATCTTCCATCGGTAATATAAACGGAAAATCAGGAACATTTTAGTAAATTCTAATGAAAACACATGGATTTTTATCATTTGTATTGGAAACAACATTGTCATATGTCTTTTCTTGGATCTAAATAATACGAAACCTCGCTCTATGATTTGAAAATAAAATCCTCATATATGGTAAAATAGTGACTTTTTTCACGTTTTCCATTTAGTTTGATATTACGTAAATATATTCATTTTTACCAATATTTCGATACTATTTCATGTAGTATCACGATATGTGATTTGGCCTTCAAATCTCAGAATGTCGCATAATATAGCATTTTAAGCAAGTTTTCCTGCATTTTGTTTCGTACGAAAAATCATCGAATTTAGCAATATTTTGACGTTTATCATCCCCTTTTCCTTTATGTGATTTAAACAAAATATCATCGAATTAGGCAATATTTTGCCGTTTTTCCACGTTTTTGTGAATTTTCAGTTTATTGTTATTAATTAATTAATTTTTTAATATAAATGATGCAAACACATAATTGATTAGAAATTAACCTTAATTACTTCACTTTCAATCATCTATTTGTTTCTCGTTAAAATACTGAGTAAGATATTGAAAAGGGGAGAAGTTCTGTTTTTATTGCATATATCGACGTTTCAGCTGGAATAGAGCGGTTTTCGTGTACATCTTCCATCGGTAATATAAACGGAAAATCAGGAACATATTAGTTAATTCTAATGAAAACACATTGATTTTCATCATTTGTATTGGAAACAACATTGTCATATGCCTTTTCTTGGATCAAAATAATACGAAACCTCGCTCTATGATTTGAAGTTAAAATCCTCATATATGGTAAAATAGTGACTTTTTTCACGTTTTCCATGTAGTGTGATTTTACGTAAATATATTCGTTTTTACCAATATTTCGATACTACTTCATGTAGTATCACGATATGTGATTTGGCCTTCAAATCTCAGAATGTCGCATAATAAAGCATTTTAAGCGAGTTTTCTTGCATTTTGTTTCGTTCGAAAAATCATCGAATTTAGCAATATTTTGACGTTTATCATCCCCTTTTCCTCTATGTGATTTAAACAAAATATCATCGAATTAGGCAATATTTGGCCGTTTTTCCACGTTTTTGTGAATTTACAGTTTATGGGTATTAATTCACTATATATACGTAAAAATGATGCAAACACATAATTGATTAGATAATAACCTTAAAAACTTCATTTTCAATCGACTATTTGTTTCTCGTTAAAATACTGAGTAAGAGATTGAAAAGGGGAGAAGTTCTGTTTTTATTGCATATATCGACGTTTCAGCCGGAATAGAGCGGTTTTACGTGTACATCTTCCATCGGTAATATAAACGGAAAATCAGGAACATTTTAGTAAATTCTAATGAAAACACATGGATTTTTATCATTTGTATTGGAAACAACATTGTCATATGTCTTTTCTTGGATCTAAATAATACGAAACCTCGCTCTATGATTTGAAAATAAAATCCTCATATATGGTAAAATAGTGACTTTTTTCACGTTTTCCATTTAGTTTGATATTACGATATTATTATTACTATATTCATTTTACCAATATTTCGATACTATTTCATGTAGTATCACGATATGTGATTTGGCCTTCAAATCTCAGAATGTCGCATAATATAGCATTTTAAGCAAGTTTTCCTGCATTTTGTTTCGTACGAAAAATCATCGAATTTAGCAATATTTTGACGTTTATCATCCCCTTTTCCTTTATGTGATTTAAACAAAATATCATCGAATTAGGCAATATTTTTGCCGTTTTTCCACGTTTTTGTGAATTTTCAATTTATTGTTATTAATTAATTAATTATTCAATATAAATGATGCAAACACATAATTGATTAGAAATTAACCTTAATTACTTCACTTTCAATCATCTATTTGTTTCTCGTTAAAATACTGAGTAAGATATTGAAAAGGGGAGAAGTTCTGTTTTTATTGCATATATCGACGTTTCAGCTGGAATAGAGCGGTTTTCGTGTACATCTTCCATCGGAAATTTAAACGGAAAATCAGGAACATATTAGTTAATTCTAATGAAAACACATTGATTTTCATCATTTGTATTGGAAACAACATTGTCATATGTCTTTTCTTGGATAAAAATAATACGAAACCTCGCTCTATGATTTGAAGTTAAAATCCTCATGATTTTGCGTAAATATATTCGTTTTTACCAATTTTTCGATACTACTTCATGTAGTATCACGATATGTGATTTGGCCTTCAAATCTCAGAATGTCGCATAATATTGCATTTTAAGCAAGTTTTTTTGCATTTTGTATCGTACGAAAAATCATCGAATTTAGCAATATTTTGACGTTTATCATCCCCTTTTCCTCTATGTGATTTAAACAAAATATCATCGAATTAGGCAATATTTTGCCGTTTTTCCACGTTTTTGTGAATTTTCAGTTTATGGGTATTAATTCACTATATATACGATAAAAATGATGCAAACACTTAATTAATTAGATAATAACCTTAAATACTTCATTTTCAATCAACTATTTGTTTCTCGTTAAAATACTGAGTAAGAGATTGAAAAGGGAAGAAGTTCTGTTTTTATTGCATAAATCGACGTTTCAGCCGGAATAGAGCGGTTTTCGTATACATCTTCCATCGGTAATATAAACGGAAAATCTGGAACATTTTAGTTAATTCTAATGAAAACACATTGATTTTTATCATTTGTATTGGAAACAACATTTCATATGTCTTTTCTTGGATCTAAGTAATACGAAATCTCGCTCTATGATTTGAAGTTAAAATCCTCCAATATGGTTAAATAGTGACTTTTTCACTTTTTTCATGTAGTTTGATATTACGTAAATATATACATTTTTACCAATATTTCGATACTATTTCATGTAGTATCACGATATGTGATTTGGCCTTCAAATCTCAGAATTTCGCATCATATTGCATTTTAAGCAAGTTTTCTTGCATTTTGTTTCGTACGAAAAATCATCGAATTTAGCAATATTTTGACGTTTATCATCCCCTTTTCCTCTATGTGATTTAAACAAAATATCATCGTATTAGGCAATATTTAACCGTTTTTCCACGTTTTTTTGAATCATCAGTTTATGGGTATTAATTCACTATATATACGTAAAAATGATGCAAACACATAATTGATTAGATAATAACCTTAAAAACTTCATTTTCAATCAACTATTTGTTTCTCGTTAAAATACTGAGTAGGATATTGAAAAGGAGAGAAGTTTGGTTTTTATTGCATATATCGACGTTTCAGCCGGATTAGAGCGGTTTTACGTGTACATCTTCCATCGGTTATATAAACGGAAAATCAGGAACATTTTAGTTAATTCTAATGAAAACACATTGGTTTTTATCATTTGTATTCGAAACAACATTGTCATATGTTTTTTCTTGGATCTAAATAATACGAAACCTCGCTCTATGATTTGAAGTTAAAATCCTCAAATATGGGAAAATAGTGACTTTTTTCACGTTTTTCATGTAGTTTGTTATTACGTAAATATATTCATTTTTACCAATATTTCGGTACTATTTCATTTATTATCACGATATGTGATTTGGCCTTCAAATCTCAGAATTTCGCATAATATTGCATTTTAAACAAATTTTCCAGCATTTTGTTTCGTATGAAAAATCATCGAATTTAGCAATATTTTGACGTTTACCATCCCCTTTTCCTTTATGTGATTTGAACAAAATATCATCGAAATAGGCAATATTTTGCCGTTTTTCCACGTTTTTGTTAATTTTCAGTTTATTGTTATTAATTCATTATATATACGATAAAATGATGCAAACACATAATTGATTAGAAATTAACCTTAAATACTTCATTTTCAATCAACCATTTGTTACTCGTTAAAATACTGAGTAGGATATTGAAAAGGGGAGAAGTTCGGTTTTTATTGCATATATCGACGTTTCAGCCGGAATAGAGCGGTTTTACGTGTACATCTTCCCTCGGTAATATAAACGGAAAATCAGAAACATTTTAGTTAATTCTAATGAAAACACATTGTTTTTTATCATTTGTATTGGAAACAACATTGTCATATGTCTTTTCTTGGATCTAAATAATACGAAACCTCGCTCTATGATTTGAAGTTAAAATCTTCAAATATGGTAAAATAGTGACTTTTTCACGTTTTTCATAAAGTTTGATATTACGTAAATATATTAATTTTTACCAATATTTCGATACTATTTCATGTGGTATCCAGATATGTGATTTGGCCTTCAAATCTCAGAATTTCGCATAATATTGCATTTTAAGCAAGTTTTCTTGCATTTTGTATTGTACGAAAAATCATCGAATTTAGCAATTTTTTGACGTTTACCATCCCCTTTTCCTTTATGTGATTTGAACAAAATATCATCGAAATAGGCAATATTTTGCCATTTTTCCACGTTTTTGTTAATTTTCAGTTTATTGTTATTAATTCATTATATATACGATAAAATGATGCAAACACATAATTGATTAGAAATTAACCTTAAATACTTCATTTTCAATCAACCAATTGTTACTCGTTAAAATACTGAGTAGGATATTGAAAAGGGGAGAAGTTCGGTTTTTATTGCATATATCGACGTTTCAGCCGGAATAGAGCGGTTTTACGTGTACATCTTCCCTCAGTAATATAAACGGAAAATCAGAAACATTTTAGTTAATTCTAATGAAAACACATTGTTTTTTATCATTTGTATTGGAAACAACATTGTCATATGTCTTTTCTTGGATCTAAATAATACGAAACCTCGCTCTATGATTTGAAGTTAAAATCCTCAAATATGGTAAAATAGTGACTTTTTCACGTTTTTCATATAGTTTGATATTACGTAAATATATTCATTTTTACCAATATTTCGATACTATTTCATGTGGTATCAAGATATGTTATTTGGCCTTCAAATCTCAGAATTTCGCATAATATTGCATTTAAGCAAGTTTTCTTGCATTTTGTTTCGTACGAAAAATCATCGAATTTAGCAATATTTTGATGATTATCATCTTTTTTTCCTTTATGTGATTTAAACAAAACATCATCGAATTAGGCAATATTTTGCCGTTTTTCCACGTTTTTGTGAATTTTCAGTCTATGGTTATTAATTCATTAAATATAAAATAAAAATGATGCAAACACATAATTGATTAGAAATTAACCTTAAATACTTCATTTTCAATCAACCATTTGTTTCTCGTTAAAATACTGAGTAGGATATTGAAAAGGGGAGAAGTTCGGTTTTTATTGCATATATCGACGTTTCAGCCGGATTAGAGCGATTTTACGTGTACATCTTCCATCGGTAATATAAACGGAAAATCAGGAACATTTTAGTTAATTCTAATGAAAACACATTGTTTTTTATCATTTGTATTGGAAACAACATTGTCATATGTCTTTTCTTGGATCTAAATAATACGAAACCTCGCTCTATGATTTGAAGTTAAAATCCTCAAATATGGTTAAATAGTGACTTTTTCACTTTTTTCATGTTGTTTGATATTACGTAAATATATTCATTTTTACCAATATTTCGATACTATTTCATGTAGTATCACGATATGTGATTTGGCCTTCAAATCTCAGAATTTCGCATCATATTGCATTTTAAGCAAGTTTTCTTGCATTTTGTTTCGTACGAAAAATCATCGAATTTAGCAATATTTTGACGTTTATCATCCCCTTTTCCTTTATGTGATTTAAACAAAATATCAACAAATTAGGCAATATTTTGCCGTTTTTCCACGTTTTGTGAATTTTCAGTTTATTGTTATTAATTCATTAAATATACGATAAAAATGATGCAAACACATAATTGATTAGAAATTAACCTTAAATACTTCATTTTCAATCAACCATTTGTTTCTCGTTAAAATACTGAGTAGGATATTGAAAAGGAGAGAAGTTTGGTTTTTATTGCATATATCGACGTTTCAGCCGGATTAGAGCGGTTTTACGTGTACATCTTCCATCGGTTATATAAACGGAAAATCAGGAACATTTTAGTTAATTCTAATGAAAACACATTGGTTTTTATCATTTGTATTCGAAACAACATTGTCATATGTTTTTTCTTGGATCTAAATAATACGAAACCTCGCTCTATGATTTGAAGTTAAAATCCTCAAATATGGGAAAATAGTGACTTTTTTTACGTTTTTCATGTAGTTTGTTATTACGTAAATATATTCATTTTTACCAATATTTCGGTACTATTTCATTTATTATCACGATATGTGATTTGGCCTTCAAATCTCAGAATTTCGCATAATATTGCATTTTAAACAAATTTTCCAGCATTTTGTTTCGTATGAAAAATCATCGAATTTAGCAATATTTTGACGTTTACCATCCCCTTTTCCTTTATGTGATTTGAACAAAATATCATCGAAATAGGCAATATTTTGCCGTTTTTCCACGTTTTTGTTAATTTTCAGTTTATTGTTATTAATTCATTATATATACGATAAAATGATGCAAACACATAATTGATTAGAAATTAACCTTAAATACTTCATTTTCAATCAACCATTTGTTACTCGTTAAAATACTGAGTAGGATATTGAAAAGGGGAGAAGTTCGGTTTTTATTGCATATATCGACGTTTCAGCCGGAATAGAGCGGTTTTACGTGTACATCTTCCCTCGGTAATATAAACGGAAAATCAGAAACATTTTAGTTAATTCTAATGAAAACACATTGTTTTTTATCATTTGTATTGGAAACAACATTGTCATATGTCTTTTCTTGGATCTAAATAATACGAAACCTCGCTCTATGATTTGAAGTTAAAATCTTCAAATATGGTAAAATAGTGACTTTTTCACGTTTTTCATAAAGTTTGATATTACGTAAATATATTAATTTTTACCAATATTTCGATACTATTTCATGTGGTATCCAGATATGTGATTTGGCCTTCAAATCTCAGAATTTCGCATAATATTGCATTTTAAGCAAGTTTTCTTGCATTTTGTATTGTACGAAAAATCATCGAATTTAGCAATTTTTTGACGTTTACCATCCCCTTTTCCTTTATGTGATTTGAACAAAATATCATCGAAATAGGCAATATTTTGCCATTTTTCCACGTTTTTGTTAATTTTCAGTTTATTGTTATTAATTCATTATATATACGATAAAATGATGCAAACACATAATTGATTAGAAATTAACCTTAAATACTTCATTTTCAATCAACCATTTGTTACTCGTTAAAATACTGAGTAGGATATTGAAAAGGGGAGAAGTTCGGTTTTTATTGCATATATCGACGTTTCAGCCAGAATAGAGCGGTTTTACGTGTACATCTTCCCTCAGTAATATAAACGGAAAATCAGAAACATTTTAGTTAATTCTAATGAAAACACATTGTTTTTTATCATTTGTATTGGAAACAACATTGTCATATGTCTTTTCTTGGATCTAAATAATACGAAACCTCGCTCTATGATTTGAAGTTAAAATCCTCAAATATGGTAAAATAGTGACTTTTTCACGTTTTTCATATAGTTTGATATTACGTAAATATATTCATTTTTACCAATATTTCGATACTATTTCATGTGGTATCAAGATATGTTATTTGGCCTTCAAATCTCAGAATTTCGCATAATATTGCATTTAAGCAAGTTTTCTTGCATTTTGTTTCGTACGAAAAATCATCGAATTTAGCAATATTTTGATGATTATCATCTTTTTTTCCTTTATGTGATTTAAACAAAACATCATCGAATTAGGCAATATTTTGCCGTTTTTCCACGTTTTTGTGAATTTTCAGTCTATGGTTATTAATTCATTATATATAAAATAAAAATGATGCAAACACATAATTGATTAGAAATTAACCTTAAATACTTCATTTTCAATCAACCATTTGTTTCTCGTTAAAATACTGAGTAGGATATTGAAAAGGGGAGAAGTTCGGTTTTTATTGCATATATCGACGTTTCAGCCGGATTAGAGCGATTTTACGTGTACATCTTCCATCGGTTATATAAACGGAAAATCAGGAACCTTTTAGTTAATTCTAATGAAAACACATTGGTTTTTATCATTTGTATTGGAAACAACATTGTCATATGTCTTTTCTTGGATCTAAATAATACGAAACCTCGCTCTATGATTTGAAGTTAAAATCCTCAAATATGGTAAAATAGTGATTTTTTTCACGTTTTTCATGTAGTTTGATATTACGTAAATATATTCATTTTTACCAATATTTCGATACTATTTCATTTAGTATCACGATATGTGATTTGGCCTTCTAATCTCAGAATTTCGCTTAATATTGCATTTTAAGCAAGTTTTCTTGCATTTTGTTTCGTACGAAAAATCATCGAATTTAGTAATATTTTGACGATTATCATCTCCTTTTCCTTTATATGATTTAAAGAAAATATCATCGAATTAGGCAATATTTTGCCGTTTTTCCACGTTTTTGTGAATTTTCAGTCTATGGTTATTAATTCATTATATATACGATAATAATGATGCAAACACATAATTGATTAGAAATTAACCTTAAATACTTCATTTTCAATCAACCATTTGTTTCTCGTTAAAATACTGAGCAGGATATTGAAAACGGGAGAAGTTCGGTTTTTATTGCATATATCGACGTTTCAGCCGGATTAGAGCGGTTTTACGTGTACATCTTCCATCGGTAATATAAACGGAAAATCAGGAACATTTTAGTTAATTCTAATGAAAACACATTGTTTTTTATCATTTGTATTGGAAACAACATTGTCATATGTCTTTTCTTGGATCTAAATAATACGAAACCTCGCTCTATGATTTGAAGTTAAAATCCTCAAATATGGTTAAATAGTGACTTTTTCACTTTTTTCATGTTGTTTGATATTACGTAAATATATTCATTTTTACCAATATTTCGATACTATTTCATGTAGTATCACGATATGTGATTTGGCCTTCAAATCTCAGAATTTCGCATCATATTGCATTTTAAGCAAGTTTTCTTGCATTTTGTTTCGTACGAAAAATCATCGAATTTAGCAATATTTTGACGTTTATCATCCCCTTTTCCTTTATGTGATTTAAACAAAATATCAACGAATTAGGCAATATTTTGTCGTTTTTCCACGTTTTGTGAATTTTCAGTTTATTGTTATTAATTCATTAAATATACGATAAAAATTATGCAAACACATAATTGATTAGAAATTAACCTTAAATACTTCATTTTCAATCAACCATTTGTTTCTCGTTAAAATACTGAGTAGGATATTGAAAAGGGGAGAAATTCGGTTTTTATTGCATATATCGACGTTTCAGCCGGATTTGAGCGGTTTTACGTGTACATCTTCCATCGGTTATATAAACGGAAAATCAGGAACCTTTTAGTTAATTCTAATGAAAACACATTGGTTTTTATCATTTGTATTGGAAACAACATTGTCATATGTCTTTTCTTGGATCTAAATAATACGAAACCTCGCTCTATGATTTGAAGTTAAAATCCTCAAATATGGTAAAATAGTGACTTTTTTCACGTTTTTCATGTAGTTTGATATTACGTAAATATATTCATTTTTACCAATACTTCGATAGTATTTCATGGAGTATCACGATATGTGATTTGGCCTTCAAATTTCAGAATTTCGCATAATATTGCATTTTAAACAAATTTTCTAGCATTTTGTTTCGTATGAAAAATCATCGAATTTAGCAATATTTTGACGTTTACCATCCCCTTTTCCTTTATTTGATTTGAACAAAATATCATCGAAATAGGCAATATTTTGCCGTTTTTCCACGTTTTTGTGAATTTTCAGTTTATTGTTATTAATTCATTATATATAAGATAAAATGATGCAAACACATAATTGATCAGAAATTAACCTTAAATACTTCATTTTCAATCAACCATTTGTTACTCGTTAAAATACTGAGTAGGATATTGAAAAGGGGAGAAGTTCGGTTTTTATTGCATATATCGACGTTTCAGCCGGAATAGAGCGGTTTTACTTGTACATCTTCCCTCGGTAATATAAACGGAAAATCAGAAACATTTTAGTTAATTCTAATGAAAGCACATTGTTTTTTATCATTTGTATTGGAAACAACATTGTCATATGTCTTTTCTTGGATCTAAATAATACGAAACTTCGCTCTATGATTTGAAGTTAAAATCCTCAAATATGGTAAAATAGTGACTTTTTTCACGTTTCTCATGTAGTTTGATATTACGTAAATATATTCATTTTTATCAATATTTCGATACTATTTCATGTACTATCACGATATGTGATTTGGCCTTCAAATCTCAGAATTTCGCATAATATTGCATTTTAAGCAAGTTTTCTTGCATTTTGTTTTGTACGAAAAATCATCGAATTTAGCAATATTTTGACGATTATCATCTCCTTTTCCTTTATGTGATTTAAACAAAACATCATCGAATTAGGCAATATTTTGCCATTTTTCCACGTTTTTGTAAATTTTCACTCTATGGTTATTAATTCATTATATATACGATAAAAATGATGCAAACACATAATTGATTAGATAATAACCTTATATACTTCATTTTCAATCAACTATTTGTCTCTCGTTAAAATACTGAGTAATATATTGAAAAGGGGAGAAGTTCTGTTTTTATTGCATAAATCGACGTTTCAGCCGGAATAGAGCGGTTTTCGTGAACATCTTCCATCGGTAATATAAACGGAAAATCAGGAACATTTTAGTAAATTCTAATGAAAACACATTGATTTTTATCATTTGTATTGGAAACAACATTTCATATGTCTTTTCTTGGATCAAAGTAATACGAAATCTCGCTCTATGATTTGAAGTTAAAATCCTCAAATATGGTTAAATAGTGACTTTTTTCACTTTTTTCATGTAGTTTGATATTACGTAAATATATTCATTTTTACCAATATTTCGATACTATTTCATGTAGTATCACGATATGTGATTTGGCCTTCAAATCTCAGAATTTCGCATCATATTGCATTTTAAGCAAGTTTTCTTGCATTTTGTTTCGTACGAAAAATCATCGAATTTAGCAATATTTTGACGTTTATCATCCCCTTTTCCTTTATGTGATTTAACCAAAATATCAACGAATTAGGCAATATTTTGCCGTTTTTCCACGTTTTGTGAATTTTCAGTTTATTGTTATTAATTCATTATATATACGATAAAAATGATGCAAACACATAATTGATTAGAAATTAACCTTAAATACTTCATTTTCAATCAACCATTTGTTTCTCGTTAAAATACTGAGTAGGATATTGAAAAGGGGAGAAGTTCGGTTTTTATTGCATATATCGACGTTTCAGCCGGATTAGAGCGGTTTTACGTGTACATCTTCCATTGGTTATATAAACGGAAAATCAGGAACCTTTTAGTTAATTCTAATGAAAACACATTGGTTTTTATCATTTGTATTGGAAACAACATTGTCATATGTCTTTTATTGGATCTAAATAATACGAAACCTCGCTCTATGATTTGAAGTTAAAATCCTCAAATATGGTAAAATAGTGACTTTTTTCACTTTTTTCATGTAGTTTGATATTACGTAAATATATTCATTTTTACCAATATTTCGATACTATTTCATGTTGTATCACGATATGTGATTTGGCCTTCAAATCTCAGAATTTTGCATAATATTGCATTTTAAACAAGTTTTCTTGCATTTTGTTTCGTATGAAAAATCATCGAATTTAGCAATATTTTGACGATTACCATCCCCTTTTTCTTTATGTGATTTGAACAAAATATCATCGAAAAAGGGAATATTTTGCCGTTTTTCCACGTTTTTGAGAATTTTCAGTTTATTGTTATTAATTCATTATATTTACGATAAAATGATGCAAACACATAATTGATTAGAAATTAACCTTAAATACTTAATTTTCAATCAATCATTTGATACTCGTTAAAATACTAAGTAGGATATTGAAAAGGGGAGAAGTTCGGTTTTTATTGCATATATCGACGTTTCAGCCGGAATAGAGCGGTTTTACGTGTACATCTTCCCTCGGTAATATAAACGGAAAATCAGAAACATTTTAGTTAATTCTAATGAAAACACATTGTTTTTTATCATTTGTATTGGAAACAACATTGTCATATGTTTTTTCTTGGATCTAAATAATACGAAACCTCGCTCTATGATTTGTAGTTAAAATCCTCAAATAAGGTAAAATAGTGACTTTTTCACGTTTTTCATATAGTTTGATATTACGTAAATATATTCATTTTTACCAATATTTCGATACTATTTCATGTGGTATCCAGATATGTGATTTGGCCTTCAAATCTCAGAATTTCGCATAATATTGCATTTTAAGCAAGTTTTCTTGCATTTTGTTTCGTACGAAAAATAATCGAATTTAGCAATATTTTGATGGAGCCAAATTCCGGCTTTCTGCTTTTTTTCGCAGTTTGAAACTACGACATTTAATACCGAAAATTTGCCAAGTACTGAGAGAGGCGATGGATCACATTTTGCCCAAACCCTCCCTGCAGTTTTTAAAATATCCCAAACATCCCAAATTCGACCCTAGAGCCATATTTTGGAGCCTAATTCTGGCCATCTGCATATATTCACAAGTTGAAATTACGATATTTTATACCGAAAATATGCCAATTACTGAAAGCAGCGATGGGCCACATTTGACCCAATCCCCCCTGCAGTTTTCAAAATATCCCAAACATCACAAACTCGACCCTTGAGCTATACTTTGGAGCCAAATTTTGGCTCGCTGCATGTATTCGCAATTTGAAATTACGACTTTTTATATCGAAAATATGCCAATTAGTGAAAGCAGCGATTGGTCACATTTTGTCCAAACCCCCCCTGCAGTTTTCAAAGTATCCCAAATATCTCAAATTCGACGCTTGAGCCATATTTTGGAACCAAAATCGGGCTCTTTGCACGTATTCGCAGTGTGAATTTACGAATTTTTATTCCGAAAATATGTCAATTACTGAGAGAGTCGATGGGTCACATATTGCCCAAACCCCCTTGCAGTTTTCAAAATATCACAAACATCTCAAATTTGACCCTTGAGCCATATTTTGTAGCCAAATTGGGGCTCTCTGCACATATTCGCAGTTTGAAATTACGACTTTTTATACCGAAAATATGTGAATTACGGAGAGCCGCGATGGATCCCATTTTGCCCAAACCCCCCTGCAAATTTCAAATTATCCCAAACATCCAAAATTTTACCCGTGAGCTATATTTTGGAGCCAAATTCTGGCTCTCTGCATGTATTCGCAGTTTGAAATTACTACTTTTTATACCGAAAATATGCTAATTACTGAGAGCGGCGATGGATCACTCTCCATCTCTTCAGCCTCTGCATCACTCTTCTAAACCTCTGCATCCCTATCTTGATCCTCTGCATCACTCTCTTGAGCCTCTGCGTCACTCTCTTAAGCCTCTGCATCACTCTTTTCAGCTTCTGCATCACTCTCTTAAGCCTTTGCTTCCCTCTCCTGATCCTCTGCATCACTCTCTTGAGCCTCTGCATCACTCTCTTGAGCCTCTGAATCCCTCTAGAATTATCCCTAGCCAGAATTTGGCTCCAAAATATAGCTCAATGGTCGAATTTGGGATGTTTGGGATATTTTGAAAACTGCATGGAGGGTTTGGGGAAAATGTGATCCTTAGCCGCTCTCAGTAATTGGCGTATTATCTGTATAAAAATTCGTAATTTCAAACTACGAATACATGCAGAAAGCCAAAATTTGGCTCCAAAATATGGGTCAAGTGTCAAATTTGGGATGTTTGGGATATTTTGGAAACTGCTGGGAGGGTATGGCGAAAATGTGATCCGTCGCCGCTCTCAGTAATTAGCATATTTTCGGTATAAAAAGTAGTAATTTCAAACTGCGAATACATGCAGAGAGCCAGAATTTGGCTCCAAAATATAGCTCACGGGTAAAATTTTGGATGTTTGGGATAATTTGAAATTTGCAGGGGGGTTTGGGCAAAATGGGATCCATCGCGGCTCTCCGTAATTCACATATTTTCGGTATAAAAAGTCGTAATTTCAAACTGCGAATATGTGCAGAGAGCCCCAATTTGGCTACAAAATATGGCTCAAGGGTCAAATTTGAGATGTTTGGGATATTTTGAAAACTGCAAGGGGGTTTGGGCAATATGTGACCCATCGACTCTCTCAGTAATTGACATATTTTCGGAATAAAAATTCGTAAATTCACACTGCGAATACGTGCAAAGAGCCCGATTTTGGTTCCAAAATATGGCTCAAGCGTCGAATTTGAGATATTTGGGATACTTTGAAAACCGCAGGGGGGGTTTGGACAAAATGTGACCAATCGCTGCTTTCAGTAATTGGCATATTTTCGATATAAAAAGTCGTAATTTCAAATTGCGAATACATGCAGCGAGCCAAAATTTGGCTCCAAAGTATAGCTCAAGGGTCGAGTTTGTGATGTTTGGGATATTTTGAAAACTGCAGGGGGGATTGGGTCAAATGTGGCCCATCGCTGCTTTCAGTAATTGGCATATTTTCGGTATAAAATATCGTAATTTCAACTTGTGAATATATGCAGATGGCCAGAATTAGGCTCCAAAATATGGCTCTAGGGTCGAATTTGGGATGTTTGGGATATTTTAAAAACTGCAGGGAGGGTTTGGGCAAAATGTGATCCATCGCCTCTC
The DNA here is from genome assembly GCF_040958095.1 of Procambarus clarkii. NCBI lineage: Eukaryota > Metazoa > Arthropoda > Malacostraca > Decapoda > Cambaridae > Procambarus > Procambarus clarkii. Next base: position 52,019,187 of record NC_091162.1, on the reverse strand, counting down.
TCAGTACTTGGCAAATTTTCGGTATTAAATGTCGTAGTTTCAAACTGCGAAAAAAAGCAGAAAGCCGGAATTTGGCTCCATCAAAATATTGCTAAATTCGATGATTTTTCGTACGAAACAAAATGCAAGAAAACTTGCTTAAAATGCAATATTATGCGAAATTCTGAGATTTGAAGGCCAAATCACATATCTGGATACCACATGAAATAGTATCGAAATATTGGTAAAAATGAATATATTTACGTAATATCAAACTATATGAAAAACGTGAAAAAGTCACTATTTTACCTTATTTGAGGATTTTAACTACAAATCATAGAGCGAGGTTTCGTATTATTTAGATCCAAGAAAAAACATATGACAATGTTGTTTCCAATACAAATGATAAAAAACAATGTGTTTTCATTAGAATTAACTAAAATGTTTCTGATTTTCCGTTTATATTACCGAGGGAAGATGTACACGTAAAACCGCTCTATTCCGGCTGAAACGTCGATATATGCAATAAAAACCGAACTTCTCCCCTTTTCAATATCCTACTCAGTATTTTAACGAGTATCAAATGATTGATTGAAAATTAAGTATTTAAGGTTAATTTCTAATCAATTATGTGTTTGCATCATTTTATCGTAAATATAATGAATTAATAACAATAAACTGAAAATTCTCAAAAACGTGGAAAAACGGCAAAATATTCCCTTTTTCGATGATATTTTGTTCAAATCACATAAAGAAAAAGGGGATGGTAATCGTCAAAATATTGCTAAATTCGATGATTTTTCATACGAAACAAAATGCAAGAAAACTTGTTTAAAATGCAATATTATGCAAAATTCTGAGATTTGAAGGCCAAATCACATATCGTGATACAACATGAAATAGTATCGAAATATTGGTAAAAATGAATATATTTACGTAATATCAAACTACATGAAAAAAGTGAAAAAAGTCACTATTTTACCATATTTGAGGATTTTAACTTCAAATCATAGAGCGAGGTTTCGTATTATTTAGATCCAATAAAAGACATATGACAATGTTGTTTCCAATACAAATGATAAAAACCAATGTGTTTTCATTAGAATTAACTAAAAGGTTCCTGATTTTCCGTTTATATAACCAATGGAAGATGTACACGTAAAACCGCTCTAATCCGGCTGAAACGTCGATATATGCAATAAAAACCGAACTTCTCCCCTTTTCAATATCCTACTCAGTATTTTAACGAGAAACAAATGGTTGATTGAAAATGAAGTATTTAAGGTTAATTTCTAATCAATTATGTGTTTGCATCATTTTTATCGTATATATAATGAATTAATAACAATAAACTGAAAATTCACAAAACGTGGAAAAACGGCAAAATATTGCCTAATTCGTTGATATTTTGGTTAAATCACATAAAGGAAAAGGGGATGATAAACGTCAAAATATTGCTAAATTCGATGATTTTTCGTACGAAACAAAATGCAAGAAAACTTGCTTAAAATGCAATATGATGCGAAATTCTGAGATTTGAAGGCCAAATCACATATCGTGATACTACATGAAATAGTATCGAAATATTGGTAAAAATGAATATATTTACGTAATATCAAACTACATGAAAAAAGTGAAAAAAGTCACTATTTAACCATATTTGAGGATTTTAACTTCAAATCATAGAGCGAGATTTCGTATTACTTTGATCCAAGAAAAGACATATGAAATGTTGTTTCCAATACAAATGATAAAAATCAATGTGTTTTCATTAGAATTTACTAAAATGTTCCTGATTTTCCGTTTATATTACCGATGGAAGATGTTCACGAAAACCGCTCTATTCCGGCTGAAACGTCGATTTATGCAATAAAAACAGAACTTCTCCCCTTTTCAATATATTACTCAGTATTTTAACGAGAGACAAATAGTTGATTGAAAATGAAGTATATAAGATTATTATCTAATCAATTATGTGTTTGCATCATTTTTATCGTATATATAATGAATTAATAACCATAGAGTGAAAATTTACAAAAACGTGGAAAAATGGCAAAATATTGCCTAATTCGATGATGTTTTGTTTAAATCACATAAAGGAAAAGGAGATGATAATCGTCAAAATATTGATAAATTCAATGATTTTTCGTACAAAACAAAATGCAAGAAAACTTGCTTAAAATGCAATATTATGCGAAATTCTGAGATTTGAAGGCCAAATCACATATCGTGATACTACATGAAATAGTATCGAAATATTGGTAAAAATGAATATATTTACGTAATATCAAACTACATGAGAAACGTGAAAAAAGTCACTATTTTACCATATTTGAGGATTTTAACTTCAAATCATAGAGCGAAGTTTCGTATTATTTAGATCCAAGAAAAGACATATGACAATGTTGTTTCCAATACAAATGATAAAAAACAATGTGCTTTCATTAGAATTAACTAAAATGTTTCTGATTTTCCGTTTATATTACCGAGGGAAGATGTACAAGTAAAACCGCTCTATTCCGGCTGAAACGTCGATATATGCAATAAAAACCGAACTTCTCCCCTTTTCAATATCCTACTCAGTATTTTAACGAGTAACAAATGGTTGATTGAAAATGAAGTATTTAAGGTTAATTTCTGATCAATTATGTGTTTGCATCATTTTATCTTATATATAATGAATTAATAACAATAAACTGAAAATTCACAAAAACGTGGAAAAACGGCAAAATATTGCCTATTTCGATGATATTTTGTTCAAATCAAATAAAGGAAAAGGGGATGGTAAACGTCAAAATATTGCTAAATTCGATGATTTTTCATACGAAACAAAATGCTAGAAAATTTGTTTAAAATGCAATATTATGCGAAATTCTGAAATTTGAAGGCCAAATCACATATCGTGATACTCCATGAAATACTATCGAAGTATTGGTAAAAATGAATATATTTACGTAATATCAAACTACATGAAAAACGTGAAAAAAGTCACTATTTTACCATATTTGAGGATTTTAACTTCAAATCATAGAGCGAGGTTTCGTATTATTTAGATCCAAGAAAAGACATATGACAATGTTGTTTCCAATACAAATGATAAAAACCAATGTGTTTTCATTAGAATTAACTAAAAGGTTCCTGATTTTCCGTTTATATAACCGATGGAAGATGTACACGTAAAACCGCTCTAATCCGGCTGAAACGTCGATATATGCAATAAAAACCGAATTTCTCCCCTTTTCAATATCCTACTCAGTATTTTAACGAGAAACAAATGGTTGATTGAAAATGAAGTATTTAAGGTTAATTTCTAATCAATTATGTGTTTGCATAATTTTTATCGTATATTTAATGAATTAATAACAATAAACTGAAAATTCACAAAACGTGGAAAAACGACAAAATATTGCCTAATTCGTTGATATTTTGTTTAAATCACATAAAGGAAAAGGGGATGATAAACGTCAAAATATTGCTAAATTCGATGATTTTTCGTACGAAACAAAATGCAAGAAAACTTGCTTAAAATGCAATATGATGCGAAATTCTGAGATTTGAAGGCCAAATCACATATCGTGATACTACATGAAATAGTATCGAAATATTGGTAAAAATGAATATATTTACGTAATATCAAACAACATGAAAAAAGTGAAAAAGTCACTATTTAACCATATTTGAGGATTTTAACTTCAAATCATAGAGCGAGGTTTCGTATTATTTAGATCCAAGAAAAGACATATGACAATGTTGTTTCCAATACAAATGATAAAAAACAATGTGTTTTCATTAGAATTAACTAAAATGTTCCTGATTTTCCGTTTATATTACCTATGGAAGATGTACACGTAAAACCGCTCTAATCCGGCTGAAACGTCGATATATGCAATAAAAACCGAACTTCTCCCGTTTTCAATATCCTGCTCAGTATTTTAACGAGAAACAAATGGTTGATTGAAAATGAAGTATTTAAGGTTAATTTCTAATCAATTATGTGTTTGCATCATTATTATCGTATATATAATGAATTAATAACCATAGACTGAAAATTCACAAAAACGTGGAAAAACGGCAAAATATTGCCTAATTCGATGATATTTTCTTTAAATCATATAAAGGAAAAGGAGATGATAATCGTCAAAATATTACTAAATTCGATGATTTTTCGTACGAAACAAAATGCAAGAAAACTTGCTTAAAATGCAATATTAAGCGAAATTCTGAGATTAGAAGGCCAAATCACATATCGTGATACTAAATGAAATAGTATCGAAATATTGGTAAAAATGAATATATTTACGTAATATCAAACTACATGAAAAACGTGAAAAAAATCACTATTTTACCATATTTGAGGATTTTAACTTCAAATCATAGAGCGAGGTTTCGTATTATTTAGATCCAAGAAAAGACATATGACAATGTTGTTTCCAATACAAATGATAAAAACCAATGTGTTTTCATTAGAATTAACTAAAAGGTTCCTGATTTTCCGTTTATATAACCGATGGAAGATGTACACGTAAAATCGCTCTAATCCGGCTGAAACGTCGATATATGCAATAAAAACCGAACTTCTCCCCTTTTCAATATCCTACTCAGTATTTTAACGAGAAACAAATGGTTGATTGAAAATGAAGTATTTAAGGTTAATTTCTAATCAATTATGTGTTTGCATCATTTTTATTTTATATTTAATGAATTAATAACCATAGACTGAAAATTCACAAAAACGTGGAAAAACGGCAAAATATTGCCTAATTCGATGATGTTTTGTTTAAATCACATAAAGGAAAAAAAGATGATAATCATCAAAATATTGCTAAATTCGATGATTTTTCGTACGAAACAAAATGCAAGAAAACTTGCTTAAATGCAATATTATGCGAAATTCTGAGATTTGAAGGCCAAATAACATATCTTGATACCACATGAAATAGTATCGAAATATTGGTAAAAATGAATATATTTACGTAATATCAAACTATATGAAAAACGTGAAAAAGTCACTATTTTACCATATTTGAGGATTTTAACTTCAAATCATAGAGCGAGGTTTCGTATTATTTAGATCCAAGAAAAGACATATGACAATGTTGTTTCCAATACAAATGATAAAAAACAATGTGTTTTCATTAGAATTAACTAAAATGTTTCTGATTTTCCGTTTATATTACTGAGGGAAGATGTACACGTAAAACCGCTCTATTCCGGCTGAAACGTCGATATATGCAATAAAAACCGAACTTCTCCCCTTTTCAATATCCTACTCAGTATTTTAACGAGTAACAAATGGTTGATTGAAAATGAAGTATTTAAGGTTAATTTCTAATCAATTATGTGTTTGCATCATTTTATCGTATATATAATGAATTAATAACAATAAACTGAAAATTAACAAAAACGTGGAAAAATGGCAAAATATTGCCTATTTCGATGATATTTTGTTCAAATCACATAAAGGAAAAGGGGATGGTAAACGTCAAAATATTGCTAAATTCGATGATTTTTCATACGAAACAAAATGCTAGAAAATTTGTTTAAAATGCAATATTATGCGAAATTCTGAGATTTGAAGGCCAAATCACATATCGTGATAATAAATGAAATAGTACCGAAATATTGGTAAAAATGAATATATTTACGTAATAACAAACTACATGAAAAACGTGAAAAAAGTCACTATTTTCCCATATTTGAGGATTTTAACTTCAAATCATAGAGCGAGGTTTCGTATTATTTAGATCCAAGAAAAAACATATGACAATGTTGTTTCCAATACAAATGATAAAAACCAATGTGTTTTCATTAGAATTAACTAAAATGTTCCTGATTTTCCGTTTATATAACCGATGGAAGATGTACACGTAAAACCGCTCTAATCCGGCTGAAACGTCGATATATGCAATAAAAACCAAACTTCTCTCCTTTTCAATATCCTACTCAGTATTTTAACGAGAAACAAATGGTTGATTGAAAATGAAGTATTTAAGGTTAATTTCTAATCAATTATGTGTTTGCATCATTTTTACCGTATATTTAATGAATTAATAACAATAAACTGAAAATTCACAAAAAATGGAAAAACGGCAAAATATTGCCTAATTCGTTGATATTTTGTTTAAATCACATAAAGGAAAAGGGGATGATAAACGTCAAAATATTGCTAAATTCGATGATTTTTCGTACGAAACAAAATGCAAGAAAACTTGCTTAAAATGCAATATGATGCGAAATTCTGAGATTTGAAGGCCAAATCACATATCGTGATACTACATGAAATAGTATCGAAATATTGGTAAAAATGTATATATTTACGTAATATCAAACTACATGAAAAAAGTGAAAAAGTCACTATTTAACCATATTTGAGGATTTTAACTTCAAATCATAGAGCGAGATTTCGTATTACTTAGATCCAAGAAAAGACATATGAAATGTTGTTTCCAATACAAATGATAAAAATCAATGTGTTTTCATTAGAATTAACTAAAATGTTCCTGATTTTCCGTTTATATTACCGATGGAAGATGTATACGAAAACCGCTCTATTCCGGCCGAAACGTCGATTTATGCAATAAAAACAGAACTTCTTCCCTTTTCAATCTCTTACTCAGTATTTTAACGAGAAACAAATAGTTGATTGAAAATGAAGTATTTAAGGTTATTATCTAATTAATTAAGTGTTTGCATCATTTTTATCGTATATATAGTGAATTAATACCCATAAACTGAAAATTCACAAAAACGTGGAAAAACGGCAAAATATTGCCTAATTCGATGATATTTTGTTTAAATCACATAGAGGAAAAGGGGATGATAAACGTCAAAATATTGCTAAATTCGATGATTTTTCGTACGATACAAAATGCAAAAAAACTTGCTTAAAATGCAATATTATGCGACATTCTGAGATTTGAAGGCCAAATCACATATCGTGATACAACATGAAGTAGTATCGAAAAATTGGTAAAAACGAATATATTTACGTAAAATCATGCTACATGGAAAACGTGAAAAAAGTCACTATTTTACCATATATGAGGATTTTAACTTCAAATCATTGAGCGAGGTTTCGAATTATTTAGATCCAAGAAAAGACATATGACAATGTTGTTTCCAAAACAAATGATAAAAATCAATGTGTTTTCATTAGAATTAACTAAAATGTTCCTTATTTTCCGTTTATATTACCGATGGAAGATGTACACGTAAAACCGCTCTAATCCGGCTGAAACGTCGATATATGCAATGAAAAGAGAACTTCTCCCCTTTTCAATATATTACTCAGTATTTTAACGAGAAACAAATAGTTGATTGAAAATGAAGTATATAAGGTTATTATCTAATCAATTATGTGTTTGCATCATTTGTATCGTATATATAATGAATTAATAACCATAGACTGAAAATTCACAAAAACGAGGAAAAACGGCAAAATATTGCCTAATTCGATGATGTTTTGTTTAAATCACATAAAGGAAAAGGAGATGATAATCATCAAAATATTGCTAAATTCGATGATTTTTCGTACGAAACAAAATGCAAGAAAACTTGCTTAAAATGCAATATTATGCAAAATTCTGAGATTTGAAGGCAAAATCACACATCTGGATACCACATGAAATAGTATCGAAATATTGGTAAAAATGAATATATTTACGTAATATCAAACTATATGAAAAACGTGAAAAAAATCACTATTTTACCATATTTGAGGATTTTAACTTCAAATCATAGAGCGAGGTTTCGTATTATTTAGATCCAAGAAAAGACATATGACAATGTTGTTTCCAATACAAATGATAAAAACCAATGTGTTTTCATTAGAATTAACTAAAAGGTTCCTGATTTTTCGTTTATATAACCGATGGAAGATGTACACGTAAAACCGCTCTAATCCGGCTGAAACGTCGATATATGCAATAAAAACCGAACTTCTCCCCTTTTCAATATCCTACTCAGTATTTTAACGAGAAACAAATGGTTGATTGAAAATGAAGTATTTAAGGTTAATTTCTAATCAATTATGTGTTTGCATCATTTTTATTTTATATTTAATGAATTAATAACCATAGACTGAAAATTCACAAAAACGTGGAAAAACGGCAAAATATTGCCTAATTCGATGATGTTTTGTTTAAATCATATAAAGGAAAAGGAGATGATAATCATCAAAATATTGCTAAATTCGATGATTTTTCGTACGAAACAAAATGCAAGAAAACTTGCTTAAATGCAATATTATGCGAAATTCTGAGATTTGAAGGCCAAATAACATATCTTGATACCACATGAAATAGTATCGAAATATTGGTAAAAATGAATATATTTACGTAATATCAAACTATATGAAAAACGTGAAAAAGTCACTATTTTACCATATTTGAGGATTTTAACTTCAAATCATAGAGCGAGGTTTCGTATTATTTAGATCCAAGAAAAGACATATGACAATGTTGTTTCCAATACAAATGATAAAAAACAATGTGTTTTCATTAGAATTAACTAAAATGTTTCTGATTTTCCGTTTATATTACCGAGGGAAGATGTACACGTAAAACCGCTCTATTCCGGCTGAAACGTCGATATATGCAATAAAAACCGAACTTCTCCCCTTTTCAATATCCTACTCAGTATTTTAACGAGTAACAAATGGTTGATTGAAAATGAAGTATTTAAGGTTAATTTCTAATCAATTATGTGTTTGCATCATTTTATCGTATATATAATGAATTAATAACAATAAACTGAAAATTAACAAAAACGTGGAAAAATGGCAAAATATTGCCTATTTCGATGATATTTTGTTCAAATCACATAAAGGAAAAGGGGATGGTAAACGTCAAAAAATTGCTAAATTCGATGATTTTTCGTACAATACAAAATGCAAGAAAACTTGCTTAAAATGCAATATTATGCGAAATTCTGAGATTTGAAGGCCAAATCACATATCTGGATACCACATGAAATAGTATCGAAATATTGGTAAAAATGAATATATTTACGTAATATCAAACTTTATGAAAAACGTGAAAAAGTCACTATTTTACCATATTTGAAGATTTTAACTTCAAATCATAGAGCGAGGTTTCGTATTATTTAGATCCAAGAAAAGACATATGACAATGTTGTTTCCAATACAAATGATAAAAAACAATGTGTTTTCATTAGAATTAACTAAAATGTTTCTGATTTTCCGTTTATATTACCGAGGGAAGATGTACACGTAAAACCGCTCTATTCCGGCTGAAACGTCGATATATGCAATAAAAACCGAACTTCTCCCCTTTTCAATATCCTACTCAGTATTTTAACGAGTAACAAGTGGTTGATTGAAAATGAAGTATTTAAGGTTAATTTCTAATCAATTATGTGTTTGCATCATTTTATCGTATATATAATGAATTAATAACAATAAACTGAAAATTAACAAAAACGTGGAAAAACGGCAAAATATTGCCTATTTCGATGCTATTTTGTTCAAATCACATAAAGAAAAAGGGGATGGTAAACGTCAAAATATTGCTAAATTCGATGATTTTTCATACGAAACAAAATGCTAGAAAATTTGTTTAAAATGCAATATTATGCGAAATTCTGAGATTTGAAGGCCAAATCACATATCGTGATACTAAATGAAATAGTACCGAAATATTGGTAAAAATGAATATATTTACGTAATAACAAACTACATGAAAAACGTGAAAAAGTCACTATTTTCCCATATTTGAGGATTTTAACTTCAAATCATAGAGCGAGGTTTCGTATTATTTAGATCCAAGAAAAAGCATATGACAATGTTGTTTCCAATACAAATGATAAAAACCAATGTGTTTTCATTAGAATTAACTAAAATGTTCCTGATTTTCCGTTTATATAACCGATGGAAGATGTACACGTAAAACCGCTCTAATCCGGCTGAAACGTCGATATATGCAATAAAAACCAAACTTCTCTCCTTTTCAATATCCTACTCAGTATTTTAACGAGACACAAATGGTTGATTGAAAATGAAGTATTTAAGGTTAATTTCTAATCAATTATGTGTTTGCATCATTTTTATCGTATATTTAATGAATTAATAACAATAAACTGAAAATTCACAAAACGTGGAAAAACGGCAAAATATTGCCTAATTCGTTGATATTTTGTTTAAATCACATAAAGGAAAAGGGGATGATAAACGTCAAAATATTGCAAAATTCGATGATTTTTCGTACGAAACAAAATGCAAGAAAACTTGCTTAAAATGCAATATGATGCGAAATTCTGAGATTTGAAGGCCAAATCACATATCGTGATACTACATGAAATAGTATCGAAATATTGGTAAAAATGAATATATTTACGTAATATCAAACTACATGAAAAAAGTGAAAAAGTCACTATTTAACCATATTTGAGGATTTTAACTTCAAATCATAGAGCGAGATTTCGTATTACTTAGATCCAAGAAAAGACATATGAAATGTTGTTTCCAATACAAATGATAAAAATCAATGTGTTTTCATTAGAATTAACTAAAATGTTCCTGATTTTCCGATTATATTACCGATGGAAGATGTATACGAAAACCGCTCTATTCCGGCTGAAACGTCGATTTATGCAATAAAAACAGAACTTCTTCCCTTTTCAATCTCTTACTCAGTATTTTAACGAGAAACAAATAGTTGATTGAAAATGAAGTATTTAAGGTTATTATCTAATTAATTAAGTGTTTGCATCATTTTTATCGTATATATAGTGAATTAATACCCATAAACTGAAAATTCACAAAAACGTGGAAAAACGGCAAAATATTGCCTAATTCGATGATATTTTGTTTAAATCACATAGAGGAAAAGGGGATGATAAACGTCAAAATATTGCTAAATTCGATGATTTTTCGTACGATACAAAATGCAAAAAAACTTGCTTAAAATGCAATATTATGCGACATTCTGAGATTTGAAGGCCAAATCACATATCGTGATACTACATGAAGTAGTATCGAAAAATTGGTAAAAACGAATATATTTACGTAAAATCATGCTACATGGAAAACGTGAAAAAAGTCACTATTTTACCATATATGAGGATTTTAACTTCAAATCATTGAGCGAGGTTTCGAATTATTTAGATCCAAGAAAAGACATATGACAATGTTGTTTCCAAAACAAATGATAAAAATCAATGTGTTTTCATTAGAATTAACTAAAATGTTCCTTATTTTCCGTTTATATTACCGATGGAAGATGTACACGTAAAACCGCTCTAATCCGGCTGAAACGTCGATATATGCAATGAAAAGAGAACTTCTCCCCTTTTCAATATATTACTCAGTATTTTAACGAGAAACAAATAGTTGATTGAAAATGAAGTATATAAGGTTATTATCTAATCAATTATGTGTTTGCATCATTTGTATCGTATATATAATGAATTAATAACCATAGACTGAAAATTCACAAAAACGAGGAAAAACGGCAAAATATTACCTAATTCGATGATGTTTTGTTTAAATCACATAAAGGAAAAGGAGATGATAATCATCAAAATATTGCTAAATTCGATGATTTTTCGTACGAAACAAAATGCAAGAAAACTTGCTTAAAATGCAATATTATGCGAAATTCTGAGATTTGAAGGCAAAATCACACATCTGGATACCACATGAAATAGTATCGAAATATTGGTAAAAATGAATATATTTACGTAATATCAAACTATATGAAAAACGTGAAAAAAAATCACTATTTTACCATATTTGAGGATTTTAACTTCAAATCATAGAGCGAGGTTTCGTATTATTTAGATCCAAGAAAAGACATATGACAATGTTGTTTCCAATACAAATGATAAAAACCAATGTGTTTTCATTAGAATTAACTAAAAGGTTCCTGATTTTCCGTTTATATAACCGATGGAAGATGTACACGTAAAACCGCTCTAATCCGGCTGAAACGTCGATATATGCAATAAAAACCGAACTTCTCCCCTTTTCAATATCCTACTCAGTATTTTAACGAGAAACAAATGGTTGATTGAAAATGAAGTATTTAAGGTTAATTTCTAATCAATTATGTGTTTGCATCATTTTTATTTTATATTTAATGAATTAATAACCATAGACTGAAAATTCACAAAAACGTGGAAAAACGGCAAAATATTGCCTAATTCGATGATGTTTTGTTTAAATCATATAAAGGAAAAGGAGATGATAATCATCAAAATATTGCTAAATTCGATGATTTTTCGTACGAAACAAAATGCAAGAAAACTTGCTTAAATGCAATATTATGCGAAATTCTGAGATTTGAAGGCCAAATAACATATCTTGATACCACATGAAATAGTATCGAAATATTGGTAAAAATGAATATATTTACGTAATATCAAACTATATGAAAAACGTGAAAAAGTCACTATTTTACCATATTTGAGGATTTTAACTTCAAATCATAGAGCGAGGTTTCGTATTATTTAGATCCAAGAAAAGACATATGACAATGTTGTTTCCAATACAAATGATAAAAAACAATGTGTTTTCATTAGAATTAACTAAAATGTTTCTGATTTTCCGTTTATATTACCGAGGGAAGATGTACACGTAAAACCGCTCTATTCCGGCTGAAACGTCGATATATGCAATAAAAACCGAACTTCTCCCCTTTTCAATATCCTACTCAGTATTTTAACGAGTAACAAATGGTTGATTGAAAATGAAGTATTTAAGGTTAATTTCTAATCAATTATGTGTTTGCATCATTTTATCGTATATATAATGAATTAATAACAATAAACTGAAAATTAACAAAAACGTGGAAAAATGGCAAAATATTGCCTATTTCGATGATATTTTGTTCAAATCACATAAAGGAAAAGGGGATGGTAAACGTCAAAAAATTGCTAAATTCGATGATTTTTCGTACAATACAAAATGCAAGAAAACTTGCTTAAAATGCAATATTGTGCGAAATTCTGAGATTTGAAGGCCAAATCACATATCTGGATACCACATGAAATAGTATCGAAATATTGGTAAAAATGAATATATTTACGTAATATCAAACTTTATGAAAAACGTGAAAAAGTCACTATTTTACCATATTTGAAGATTTTAACTTCAAATCATAGAGCGAGGTTTCGTATTATTTAGATACAAGAAAAGACATATGACAATGTTGTTTCCAATACAAATGATAAAAAACAATGTGTTTTCATTAGAATTAACTAAAATGTTTCTGATTTTCCGTTTATATTACCGAGGGAAGATGTACACGTAAAACCGCTCTATTCCGGCTGAAACGTCGATATATGCAATAAAAACCGAACTTCTCCCCTTTTCAATATCCTACACAGTATTTTAACGAGTAACAAATGGTTGATTGAAAATGAAGTATTTAAGGTTAATTTCTAATCAATTATGTGTTTGCATCATTTTATCGTATATATAATGAATTAATAACAATAAACTGAAAATTAACAAAAACGTGGAAAAACGGCAAAATATTGCCTATTTCGATGATATTTTGTTCAAATCACATAAAGGAAAAGGGGATGGTAAACGTCAAAATATTGCTAAATTCGATGATTTTTCATACGAAACAAAATGCTAGAAAATTTGTTTAAAATGCAATATTATGCGAAATTCTGAGATTTGAAGGCCAAATCACATATCGTGATACTAAATGAAATAGTACCGAAATATTGGTAAAAATGAATATATTTACGTAATAACAAACTACATGAAAAACGTGAAAAAAGTCACTATTTTCCCATATTTGAGGATTTTAACTTCAAATCATAGAGCGAGGTTTCGTATTATTTAGATCCAAGAAAAAACATATGACAATGTTGTTTCCAATACAAATGATAAAAACCAATGTGTTTTCATTAGAATTAACTAAAATGTTCCTGATTTTCCGTTTATATAACCGATGGAAGATGTACACGTAAAACCGCTCTAATCCGGCTGAAACGTCGATATATGCAATAAAAACCAAACTTCTCTCCTTTTCAATATCCTACTCAGTATTTTAACGAGAAACAAATGGTTGATTGAAAATGAAGTATTTAAGGTTAATTTCTAATCAATTATGTGTTTGCATCATTTTTATCGTATATTTAATGAATTAATAACAATAAACTGAAAATTCACAAAACGTGGAAAAACGGCAAAATATTGCCTAATTCGTTGATATTTTGTTTAAATCACATAAAGGAAAAGGGGATGATAAACGTCAAAATATTGCTAAATTCGATGATTTTTCGTACGAAACAAAATGCAAGAAAACTTGCTTAAAATGCAATATGATGCGAAATTCTGAGATTTGAAGGCCAAATCACATATCGTGATACTACATGAAATAGTATCGAAATATTGGTAAAAATGAATATATTTACGTAATATCAAACAACATGAAAAAAGTGAAAAAGTCACTATTTAACCATATTTGAGGATTTTAACTTCAAATCATAGAGCGAGGTTTCGTATTATTTAGATCCAAGAAAAGACATATGACAATGTTGTTTCCAATACAAATGATAAAAAACAATGTGTTTTCATTAGAATTAACTAAAATGTTCCTGATTTTCCGTTTATATTACCGATGGAAGATGTACACGTAAAACCGCTCTAATCCGGCTGAAACGTCGATATATGCAATAAAAACCGAACTTCTCCCGTTTTCAATATCCTGCTCAGTATTTTAACGAGAAACAAATGGTTGATTGAAAATGAAGTATTTAAGGTTAATTTCTAATCAATTATGTGTTTGCATCATTATTATCGTATATATAATGAATTAATAACCATAGACTGAAAATTCACAAAAACGTGGAAAAACGGCAAAATATTGCCTAATTCGATGATATTTTCTTTAAATCATATAAAGGAAAAGGAGATGATAATCGTCAAAATATTACTAAATTCGATGATTTTTCGTACGAAACAAAATGCAAGAAAACTTGCTTAAAATGCAATATTAAGCGAAATTCTGAGATTAGAAGGCCAAATCACATATCGTGATACTAAATGAAATAGTATCGAAATATTGGTAAAAATGAATATATTTACGTAATATCAAACTACATGAAAAACGTGAAAAAAATCACTATTTTACCATATTTGAGGATTTTAACTTCAAATCATAGAGCGAGGTTTCGTATTATTTAGATCCAAGAAAAGACATATGACAATGTTGTTTCCAATACAAATGATAAAAACCAATGTGTTTTCATTAGAATTAACTAAAAGGTTCCTGATTTTCCGTTTATATAACCGATGGAAGATGTACACGTAAAATCGCTCTAATCCGGCTGAAACGTCGATATATGCAATAAAAACCGAACTTCTCCCCTTTTCAATATCCTACTCAGTATTTTAACGAGAAACAAATGGTTGATTGAAAATGAAGTATTTAAGGTTAATTTCTAATCAATTATGTGTTTGCATCATTTTTATTTTATATTTAATGAATTAATAACCATAGACTGAAAATTCACAAAAACGTGGAAAAACGGCAAAATATTGCCTAATTCGATGATGTTTTGTTTAAATCACATAAAGGAAAAAAAGATGATAATCATCAAAATATTGCTAAATTCGATGATTTTTCGTACGAAACAAAATGCAAGAAAACTTGCTTAAATGCAATATTATGCGAAATTCTGAGATTTGAAGGCCAAATAACATATCTTGATACCACATGAAATAGTATCGAAATATTGGTAAAAATGAATATATTTACGTAATATCAAACTATATGAAAAACGTGAAAAAGTCACTATTTTACCATATTTGAGGATTTTAACTTCAAATCATAGAGCGAGGTTTCGTATTATTTAGATCCAAGAAAAGACATATGACAATGTTGTTTCCAATACAAATGATAAAAAACAATGTTTTTTCATTAGAATTAACTAAAATGTTTCTGATTTTCCGTTTATATTACTGAGGGAAGATGTACACGTAAAACCGCTCTATTCCGGCTGAAACGTCGATATATGCAATAAAAACCGAACTTCTCCCCTTTTCAATATCCTACTCAGTATTTTAACGAGTAACAAATGGTTGATTGAAAATGAAGTATTTAAGGTTAATTTCTAATCAATTATGTGTTTGCATCATTTTATCGTATATATAATGAATTAATAACAATAAACTGAAAATTAACAAAAACGTGGAAAAATGGCAAAATATTGCCTATTTCGATGATATTTTGTTCAAATCACATAAAGGAAAAGGGGATGGTAAACGTCAAAAAATTGCTAAATTCGATGATTTTTCGTACAATACAAAATGCAAGAAAACTTGCTTAAAATGCAATATTATGCGAAATTCTGAGATTTGAAGGCCAAATCACATATCTGGATACCACATGAAATAGTATCGAAATATTGGTAAAAATGAATATATTTACGTAATATCAAACTTTATGAAAAACGTGAAAAAGTCACTATTTTACCATATTTGAAGATTTTAACTTCAAATCATAGAGCGAGGTTTCGTATTATTTAGATCCAAGAAAAGACATATGACAATGTTGTTTCCAATACAAATGATAAAAAACAATGTGTTTTCATTAGAATTAACTAAAATGTTTCTGATTTTCCGTTTATATTACCGAGGGAAGATGTACACGTAAAACCGCTCTATTCCGGCTGAAACGTCGATATATGCAATAAAAACCGAACTTCTCCCCTTTTCAATATCCTACTCAGTATTTTAACGAGTAACAAATGGTTGATTGAAAATGAAGTATTTAAGGTTAATTTCTAATCAATTATGTGTTTGCATCATTTTATCGTATATATAATGAATTAATAACAATAAACTGAAAATTAACAAAAACGTGGAAAAACGGCAAAATATTGCCTATTTCGATGATATTTTGTTCAAATCACATAAAGGAAAAGGGGATGGTAAACGTCAAAATATTGCTAAATTCGATGATTTTTCATACGAAACAAAATGCTAGAAAATTTGTTTAAAATGCAATATTATGCGAAATTCTGAGATTTGAAGGCCAAATCACATATCGTGATAATAAATGAAATAGTACCGAAATATTGGTAAAAATGAATATATTTACGTAATAACAAACTACATGAAAAACGTGAAAAAAGTCACTATTTTCCCATATTTGAGGATTTTAACTTCAAATCATAGAGCGAGGTTTCGTATTATTTAGATCCAAGAAAAAACATATGACAATGTTGTTTCCAATACAAATGATAAAAACCAATGTGTTTTCATTAGAATTAACTAAAATGTTCCTGATTTTCCGTTTATATAACCGATGGAAGATGTACACGTAAAACCGCTCTAATCCGGCTGAAACGTCGATATATGCAATAAAAACCAAACTTCTCTCCTTTTCAATATCCTACTCAGTATTTTAACGAGAAACAAATGGTTGATTGAAAATGAAGTATTTAAGGTTAATTTCTAATCAATTATGTGTTTGCATCATTTTTATCGTATATTTAATGAATTAATAACAATAAACTGAAAATTCACAAAACGTGGAAAAACGGCAAAATATTGCCTAATTCGTTGATATTTTGTTTAAATCACATAAAGGAAAAGGGGATGATAAACGTCAAAATATTGCTAAATTCGATGATTTTTCGTACGAAACAAAATGCAAGAAAACTTGCTTAAAATGCAATATGATGCGAAATTCTGAGATTTGAAGGCCAAATCACATATCGTGATACTACATGAAATAGTATCGAAATATTGGTAAAAATGTATATATTTACGTAATATCAAACTACATGAAAAAAGTGAAAAAGTCACTATTTAACCATATTTGAGGATTTTAACTTCAAATCATAGAGCGAGATTTCGTATTACTTAGATCCAAGAAAAGACATATGAAATGTTGTTTCCAATACAAATGATAAAAATCAATGTGTTTTCATTAGAATTAACTAAAATGTTCCTGATTTTCCGTTTATATTACCGATGGAAGATGTATACGAAAACCGCTCTATTCCGGCTGAAACGTCGATTTATGCAATAAAAACAGAACTTCTTCCCTTTTCAATCTCCTACTCAGTATTTTAGCGAGAAACAAATAGTTGATTGAAAATGAAGTATTTAAGGTTATTATGTAATTAATTAAGTGTTTGCATCATTTTTATCGTATATATAGTGAATTAATACCCATAAACTGAAAATTCACAAAAACGTGGAAAAACGGCAAAATATTGCCTAATTCGATGATATTTTGTTTAAATCACATAGAGGAAAAGGGGATGATAAACGTCAAAATATTGCTAAATTCGATGATTTTTCGTACGATACAAAATGCAAAAAAACTTGCTTAAAATGCAATATTATGCGACATTCTGAGATTTGAAGGCCAAATCACATATCGTGATACTACATGAAGTAGTATCGAAAAATTGGTAAAAACGAATATATTTACGTAAAATCATGCTACATGGAAAACGTGAAAAAAGTCACTATTTTACCATATATGAGGATTTTAACTTCAAATCATTGAGCGAGGTTTCGAATTATTTAGATCCAAGAAAAGACATATGACAATGTTGTTTCCAAAACAAATGATAAAAATCAATGTGTTTTCATTAGAATTAACTAAAATGTTCCTTATTTTCGGTTTATATTACCGATGGAAGATGTACACGTAAAACCGCTCTAATCCGGCTGAAACGTCGATATATGCAATGAAAAGAGAACTTCTCCCCTTTTCAATATATTACTCAGTATTTTAACGAGAAACAAATAGTTGATTGAAAATGAAGTATATAAGGTTATTATCTAATCAATTATGTGTTTGCATCATTTGTATCGTATATATAATGAATTAATAACCATAGACTGAAAATTCACAAAAACGAGGAAAAACGGCAAAATATTGCCTAATTCGATGATGTTTTGTTTAAATCACATAAAGGAAAAGGAGATGATAATCATCAAAATATTGCTAAATTCGATGATTTTTCGTACGAAACAAAATGCAAGAAAACTTGCTTAAAATGCAATATTATGCGAAATTCTGAGATTTGAAGGCAAAATCACACATCTGGATACCACATGAAATAGTATCGAAATATTGGTAAAAATGAATATATTTACGTAATATCAAACTATATGAAAAACGTGAAAAAAAATCACTATTTTACCATATTTGAGGATTTTAACTTCAAATCATAGAGCGAGGTTTCGTATTATTTAGATCCAAGAAAAGACATATGACAATGTTGTTTCCAATACAAATGATAAAAACCAATGTGTTTTCATTAGAATTAACTAAAAGGTTCCTGATTTTCCGTTTATATAACCGATGGAAGATGTACACGTAAAACCGCTCTAATCCGGCTGAAACGTCGATATATGCAATAAAAACCGAACTTCTCCCCTTTTCAATATCCTACTCAGTATTTTAACGAGAAACAAATGGTTGATTGAAAATGAAGTATTTAAGGTTAATTTCTAATCAATTATGTGTTTGCATCATTTTTATTTTATATTTAATGAATTAATAACCATAGACTGAAAATTCACAAAAACGTGGAAAAACGGCAAAATATTGCCTAATTCGATGATGTTTTGTTTAAATCATATAAAGGAAAAGGAGATGATAATCATCAAAATATTGCTAAATTCGATGATTTTTCGTACGAAACAAAATGCAAGAAAACTTGCTTAAATGCAATATTATGCGAAATTCTGAGATTTGAAGGCCAAATAACATATCTTGATACCACATGAAATAGTATCGAAATATTGGTAAAAATGAATATATTTACGTAATATCAAACTATATGAAAAACGTGAAAAAGTCACTATTTTACCATATTTGAGGATTTTAACTTCAAATCATAGAGCGAGGTTTCGTATTATTTAGATCCAAGAAAAGACATATGACAATGTTGTTTCCAATACAAATGATAAAAAACAATGTGTTTTCATTAGAATTAACTAAAATCTTTCTGATTTTCCGTTTATATTACCGAGGGAAGATGTACACGTAAAACCGCTCTATTCCGGCTGAAACGTCGATATATGCAATAAAAACCGAACTTCTCCCCTTTTCAATATCCTACTCAGTATTTTAACGAGTAACAAATGGTTGATTGAAAATGAAGTATTTAAGGTTAATTTCTAATCAATTATGTGTTTGCATCATTTTATCGTATATATAATGAATTAATAACAATAAACTGAAAATTAACAAAAACGTGGAAAAATGGCAAAATATTGCCTATTTCGATGATATTTTGTTCAAATCACATAAAGGAAAAGGGGATGGTAAACGTCAAAAAATTGCTAAATTCGATGATTTTTCGTACAATACAAAATGCAAGAAAACTTGCTTAAAATGCAATATTGTGCGAAATTCTGAGATTTGAAGGCCAAATCACATATCTGGATACCACATGAAATAGTATCGAAATATTGGTAAAAATGAATATATTTACGTAATATCAAACTTTATGAAAAACGTGAAAAAGTCACTATTTTACCATATTTGAAGATTTTAACTTCAAATCATAGAGCGAGGTTTCGTATTATTTAGATACAAGAAAAGACATATGACAATGTTGTTTCCAATACAAATGATAAAAAACAATGTGTTTTCATTAGAATTAACTAAAATGTTTCTGATTTTCCGTTTATATTACCGAGGGAAGATGTACACGTAAAACCGCTCTATTCCGGCTGAAACGTCGATATATGCAATAAAAACCGAACTTCTCCCCTTTTCAATATCCTACTCAGTATTTTAACGAGTAACAAATGGTTGATTGAAAATGAAGTATTTAAGGTTAATTTCTAATCAATTATGTGTTTGCATCATTTTATTGTATATATAATGAATTAATAACAATAAACTGAAAATTAACAAAAACGTGGAAAAACGGCAAAATATTGCCTATTTCGATGATATTTTGTTCAAATCACATAAAGGAAAAGGGGATGGTAAACGTCAAAATATTGCTAAATTCGATGATTTTTCATACGAAACAAAATGCTAGAAAATTTGTTTAAAATGCAATATTATGCGAAATTCTGAGATTTGAAGGCCAAATCACATATCGTGATACTAAATGAAATAGTACCGAAATATTGGTAAAAATGAATATATTTACGTAATAACAAACTACATGAAAAACGTGAAAAAAGTCACTATTTTCCCATATTTGAGGATTTTAACTTCAAATCATAGAGCGAGATTTCGTATTACTTAGATCCAAGAAAAGACATATGAAATGTTGTTTCCAATACAAATGATTAAAATCAATGTGTTTTCATTAGAATTAACTAAAATGTTCCTGATTTTCCGTTTATATAACCGATGGAAGATGTACACGTAAAACCGCTCTAATCCGGCTGAAACGTCGATATATGCAATAAAAACCAAACTTCTCTCCTTTTCAATATCCTACTCAGTATTTTAACGAGAAACAAATGGTTGATTGAAAATGAAGTATTTAAGGTTAATTTCTAATCAATTATGTGTTTGCATCATTTTTATCGTATATTTAATGAATTAATAACAATAAACTGAAAATTCACAAAACGTGGAAAAACGGCAAAATATTGCCTAATTCGTTGATATTTTGTTTAAATCACATAAAGGAAAAGGGGATGATAAACGTCAAAATATTGCTAAATTCGATGATTTTTCGTACGAAACAAAATGCAAGAAAACTTGCTTAAAATGCAATATGATGCGAAATTCTGAGATTTGAAGGCCAAATCACATATCGTGATACTATATGAAATAGTATCGAAATATTGGTAAAAATGAATATATTTACGTAATATCAAACTACATGAAAAAAGTGAAAAAGTCACTATTTAACCATATTTGAGGATTTTAACTTCAAATCATAGAGCGAGATTTCGTATTACTTAGATCCAAGAAAAGACATATGAAATGTTGTTTCCAATACAAATGATTAAAATCAATGTGTTTTCATTAGAATTAACTAAAATGTTCCTGATTTTCCGTTTATATTACCGATGGAAGATGTACACGAAAACCGCTCTATTCCGGCTGAAACGTCGATTTATGCAATAAAAACAGAACTTCTCCCCTTTTCAATCTCTTACTCAGTATTTTAACGAGAAACAAATAGTTGATTGAAAATGAAGTATTTAAGGTTATTATCTAATCAATTAAGTGTTTGCATCATTTTTATCGTATATATAGTGAATTAATACCCATAAACTGAAAATTCACAAAAACGTGGAAAAACGGCAAAATATTGCCTAATTCGATGATATTTTGTTTAAATCACATAGAGGAAAAGGGGATGATAATCGTAAAAATATTGCTAAATTCGATGATTTTTCGTACGAAACAAAATGCAAGAAAATTTGCTTAAAATGCTATATTATTAACATTCTGAGATTTGAAGGCCAAATCACATATCGTGATACTACATGAAGTAGTATCGAAATATTGGTAAAAACGAATATATTTACGTAAAATCACACTACATGGAAAACGTGAAAAAAGTCACTATTTTACCATATATGAGGATTTTAACTTCAAATCATAGAGCGAGGTTTCGTATTATTTAGATCCAAGAAAAGACATATGACAATGTTGTTTCCAATACAAATGATAAAAATCAATGTGTTTTCATTAGAATTAACTAAAATGTTTCTGATTTTCCGCTTATATTACTGATGGAAGATGTACACGAAAACCGCTCTATTCCGGCTGAAACGTCGATATATGCAATAAAAACAGAACTTCTCCCCTTTTCAATCTCTTACTGAGTATTTTAACGAGAAACAAATAGTTGATTGAAAAAGAAGTTTTTAAGCTAATTAAAATCAATTATGTGTTTGCATTATTTTTATCGTATATATAGTGAATTAATACCCATAAACTGAAAATTCACGAAAACGTGGAAAACGGCAAAGTATTGCCTAATTCGATGATATTTTGTTTAAATCACATAGAGGAAAAGGGGATGATAAGCGTCAAAATATTGCTAAATTCGATGATTTTTCGTACGAAACAAAATGCAAGAAAACTTGCTTAAAATGCTATATTATGCGACATTCTGAGATTTGAAGGCCAAATCACATATCGTGATACGACATGAAGTAGTATCGAAATATTGGTAAAAACGAATATATTTACGTAAAATCACACTACATGGAAAACGTGAAAAAAGTCACTATTTTACCATATATGAGGATTTTAACTTCAAATCATAGAGCGAGGTTTCGTATTATTTAGATCCAAGAAAAGACATATGACAATGTTGTTTCCAATACAAATGATGAAAATCAATGTGTTTTCATTAGAATTAACTAAAATGTTCCTGATTTTCCGTTTATATTACCGATGGAAGATGTACACGAAAACCGCTCTATTCCGGCTGAAACGTCGATATATGCAATTAAAACAGAACTTCTCCCCTTTTCAATCTCTTACTCAGTAATTTAACGAGAAACAAATAGTTGATTGAAAATGAAGTTTTTAAGGTTATTATCTAATCAATTATGTGTTTGCATCATTTTTACGTATATATAGTGAATTAATACCCATAAACTGATGATTCAAAACAACGTGGAAAAACGGTTAAATATTGCCTAATACGATGATATTTTGTTTAAATCACATAGAGGAAAAGGGGATGATAAACGTCAAAATATTGCTAAATTCGATGATTTTTCGTACGAAACAAAATGCAAGAAAACTTGCTTAAAATGCTATATTATTTGACATTCTGAGATTTGAAGGCCAAATCACATATCGTGATACTACATGAAGTAGTATCGAAATATTGGTAAAAACGAATATATTTACGTAAAATCACACTACATGGAAAACGTGAAAAAAGTCACTATTTTACCATATATGAGGATTTTAACTTCAAATCATAGAGCGAGGTTTCGTATTATTTAGATCCAAGAAAAGACATATGACAATGTTGTTTCCAATACAAATGATAAAAATCAATGTGTTTTCATTAGAATTAACTAAAATGTTTCTGATTTTCCGTTTATATTACTGATGGAAGATGTACACGAAAACCGCTCTATTCCGGCTGAAACGTCGATATATGCAATAAAAACAGAACTTCTCCCCTTTTCAATCTCTTACTCAGTATTTTAAC
The DNA here is from genome assembly GCF_040958095.1 of Procambarus clarkii. Classification (NCBI taxonomy): domain Eukaryota; kingdom Metazoa; phylum Arthropoda; class Malacostraca; order Decapoda; family Cambaridae; genus Procambarus; species Procambarus clarkii. Next base: position 51,995,100 of record NC_091162.1, on the reverse strand, counting down.
GAGAAACAAATAGTGATTGAAAATGAAGTTTTTAAGGTTATTATCTAATCAATTATGTGTTTGCATCATTTTTACGTATATACAGTGAATTAATACCCATGAACTGAAAATTCACAAAAACGTGGAAAAACGGTTAAATATTGCCTAATACGATGATATTTTGTTTAAATCACATAGAGGAAAAGGGGATGATAAACGTCAAAATATTGCTAAATTCGATGATTTTTCGTACGAAACAAAATGCAAGAAAACTTGCTTAAAATGCTATATTATTCGACATTCTGAGATTTGAAGGCCAAATCACAAATCGTGATACTACATGAAGTAGTATCGAAATATTGGTAAAAACGAATATATTTACGTAAAATCACACTACATGGAAAACGTGAAAAAATCACTATTTTACCATATATGAGGATTTTAACTTCAAATCATAGAGCGAGGTTTCGTATTATTTAGATCCAAGAAAAGACATATGACAATGTTGTTTCCAATACAAATGATAAAAATCAATATGTTTTCATTAGAATTAACTAAAATGTTTTTGATTTTCCGCTTAGATTACCGATGGAAGATGTACACGAAAACCGCTCTATTCCGGCTGAAACGTCGATATATGCAATAAAAACAGAACTTCTCCCCTTTTCAATCTCTTACTCAGTATTTTAACGAGAAACAAATAGTTGATTGAAAATGAAGTTTTTAAGGTTATTATCTAATCAATTATGTGTTTGCATCATTTTTATCGTATATATAGTGAATTAATACCTATAAACTGAAAATCCATAAAAACGTGGAAAAACGGCAAAATATTGCCTAATTCGATTATATTTTGTTTAAATCACATAGAGGAAAAGGGGATGATAAGCGTCAAAATATTGCTAAATTCGATGATTTTTCTTACGAAACAAAATGCAAGAAAACTTGCTTAAAATGCTATATTATGCGACATTCTGAGATTTGAAGGCCAAATCACATATCGTGATACTACAAGAAGTAGTATCGAAATATTGCTAAAATGAATATATTTACGTAAAATCACACTACATAGAAAACGTGAAAAAGTCACTATTTTACCATATATGAAGATTTTAACTTCAAATCATAGAGCGAGGTTTCGTATTATTTAGATCCAAGAAAAGACATATGACAATGTTGTTTCCAATACAAATGATAAAAATCAATGTGTTTTCATTAGAATTAACTAAAATGTTCCTGATTTTCCGTTTATATTACCGATGGAAGATGTACACGAAAACCGCTCTATTCCGGCTGAAACGTCGATATATGCAATAAAAACAGAACTTCTCCCCTTTTCAATCTCTTACTCAGTATTTTAACGATAAATAAATAGTTGATTGAAAATGAAGTTTTTAAGGTTATTATCTAATCAATTATGTGTTTGCATCATTTTTACGTATATATAGTGAATTAATACCCATAAACTGAAAATTCACAAAAACGTGGAAAAACGGCAAAATATTGCCTAATTCGATGATATTTTGTTTAAATCACATAGAGGAAAAGGGGATGATAATCGTAAAAATATTGCTAAATTCGATGATTTTTCGTACGAAACAAAATGCAAGAAATGCTTAAAATGCTATATTATGCGACATTCTGAGATTTGAAGGCCAAATCACATATCGTGATACTACATGAAATAGTATCGAAATATTGGTAAAAATGAATATATTTACGTATTATCAAACTACATGGAAAACGTGAAAAAAGTCACTATTTTACCATATATGAGGATTTTAACTTCAAATCATAGAGCGAGGTTTCGTATTATTTAGATCCAAGAAAAGACATGACAATGTTGTTTCCAATACAAATGATAAAAATCAATGTGTTTTCATTAGAATTTACTAAAATGTTCCTGATTTTCTGTTTATATTACCGATGGAAGATGTACAGGTAAAGCCGCTCTATTCCGGCTGAAACGTCGATATATGCAATAAAAACAGAACTTCTCCCCTTTTCAATCTCTTACTCAGTATTTTAACGAGAAACAAATAGTTGATTGAAAATGAAGTTTTTAAGGTTATTATCTAATCAATTATGTGTTTGCATCATTTTTACGTATATATAGTGAATTAATACCCATAAACTGATGATTCAAAACAACGTGGAAAAACGGTTAAATATTGCCTAATACGATGATATTTTGTTTAAATCACATAGAGGAAAAGGGGATGATAAACGTCAAAATATTGCTAAATTCGATGATTTTTCGTACGAAACAAAATGCAAGAAAACTTGCTTAAAATGCTATATTATTCGACATTCTGAGATTTGAAGGCCAAATCACATATCGTGATACTACATGAAGTAGTATCGAAATATTGGTAAAAACGAATATATTTACGTAAAATCACACTACATGGAAAACGTGAAAAAAGTCACTATTTTACCATATATGAGGATTTTAACTTCAAATCATAGAGCGAGGTTTCGTATTATTTAGATCCAAGAAAAGACATATGACAATGTTGTTTCCAATACAAATGATAAAAATCAATGTGTTTTCATTAGAATTAACTAAAATGTTTCTGATTTTCCGTTTATATTACTGATGGAAGATGTACACGAAAACCGCTCTATTCCGGCTGAAACGTCGATATATGCAATAAAAACAGAACTTCTCCCCTTTTCAATCTCTTACTCAGTATTTTAACGAGAAACAAATAGTTGATTGAAAATGAAGTTTTTAAGGTTATTATCTAATCAATTATGTGTTTGCATCATTTTTACGTATATACAGTGAATTAATACCCATGAACTGAAAATTCACAAAAACGTGGAAAAACGGTTAAATATTGCCTAATACGATGATATTTTGTTTAAATCACATAGAGGAAAAGGGGATGATAAACGTCAAAATATTGCTAAATTCGATGATTTTTCGTACGAAACAAAATGCAAGAAAACTTGCTTAAAATGCTATATTATTCGACATTCTGAGATTTGAAGGCCAAATCACAAATCGTGATACTACATGAAGTAGTATCGAAATATTGGTAAAAACGAATATATTTACGTAAAATCACACTACATGGAAAACGTGAAAAAATCACTATTTTACCATATATGAGGATTTTAACTTCAAATCATAGAGCGAGGTTTCGTATTATTTAGATCCAAGAAAAGACATATGACAATGTTGTTTCCAATACAAATGATAAAAATCAATATGTTTTCATTAGAATTAACTAAAATGTTTTTGATTTTCCGCTTAGATTACCGATGGAAGATGTACACGAAAACCGCTCTATTCCGGCTGAAACGTCGATATATGCAATAAAAACAGAACTTCTCCCCTTTTCAATCTCTTACTCAGTATTTTAACGAGAAACAAATAGTTGATTGAAAATGAAGTTTTTAAGGTTATTATCTAATCAATTATGTGTTTGCATCATTTTTATCGTATATATAGTGAATTAATACCTATAAACTGAAAATCCATAAAAACGTGGAAAAACGGCAAAATATTGCCTAATTCGATTATATTTTGTTTAAATCACATAGAGGAAAAGGGGATGATAAGCGTCAAAATATTGCTAAATTCGATGATTTTTCTTACGAAACAAAATGCAAGAAAACTTGCTTAAAATGCTATATTATGCGACATTCTGAGATTTGAAGGCCAAATCACATATCGTGATACTACAAGAAGTAGTATCGAAATATTGCTAAAATGAATATATTTACGTAAAATCACACTACATAGAAAACGTGAAAAAGTCACTATTTTACCATATATGAAGATTTTAACTTCAAATCATAGAGCGAGGTTTCGTATTATTTAGATCCAAGAAAAGACATATGACAATGTTGTTTCCAATACAAATGATAAAAATCAATGTGTTTTCATTAGAATTAACTAAAATGTTCCTGATTTTCCGTTTATATTACCGATGGAAGATGTACACGAAAACCGCTCTATTCCGGCTGAAACGTCGATATATGCAATAAAAACAGAACTTCTCCCCTTTTCAATCTCTTACTCAGTATTTTAACGATAAATAAATAGTTGATTGAAAATGAAGTTTTTAAGGTTATTATCTAATCAATTATGTGTTTGCATCATTTTTACGTATATATAGTGAATTAATACCCATAAACTGAAAATTCACAAAAACGTGGAAAAACGGCAAAATATTGCCTAATTCGATGATATTTTGTTTAAATCACATAGAGGAAAAGGGGATGATAATCGTAAAAATATTGCTAAATTCGATGATTTTTCGTACGAAACAAAATGCAAGAAATGCTTAAAATGCTATATTATGCGACATTCTGAGATTTGAAGGCCAAATCACATATCGTGATACTACATGAAATAGTATCGAAATATTGGTAAAAATGAATATATTTACGTATTATCAAACTACATGGAAAACGTGAAAAAAGTCACTATTTTACCATATATGAGGATTTTAACTTCAAATCATAGAGCGAGGTTTCGTATTATTTAGATCCAAGAAAAGACATGACAATGTTGTTTCCAATACAAATGATAAAAATCAATGTGTTTTCATTAGAATTTACTAAAATGTTCCTGATTTTCTGTTTATATTACCGATGGAAGATGTACAGGTAAAGCCGCTCTATTCCGGCTGAAACGTCGATATATGCAATAAAAACAGAACTTCTCCCCTTTTCAATCTCTTACTCAGTATTTTAACGAGAAACAAATAGTTGATTGAAAATGAAGTTTTTAAGGTTATTATCTAATCAATTATGTGTTTGCATCATTTTTACGTATATATAGTGAATTAATACCCATAAACTGATGATTCAAAACAACGTGGAAAAACGGTTAAATATTGCCTAATACGATGATATTTTGTTTAAATCACATAGAGGAAAAGGGGATGATAAACGTCAAAATATTGCTAAATTCGATGATTTTTCGTACGAAACAAAATGCAAGAAAACTTGCTTAAAATGCTATATTATTCGACATTCTGAGATTTGAAGGCCAAATCACATATCGTGATACTACATGAAGTAGTATCGAAATATTGGTAAAAACGAATATATTTACGTAAAATCACACTACATGGAAAACGTGAAAAAAGTCACTATTTTACCATATATGAGGATTTTAACTTCAAATCATAGAGCGAGGTTTCGTATTATTTAGATCCAAGAAAAGACATATGACAATGTTGTTTCCAATACAAATGATAAAAATCAATGTGTTTTCATTAGAATTAACTAAAATGTTTCTGATTTTCCGTTTATATTACTGATGGAAGATGTACACGAAAACCGCTCTATTCCGGCTGAAACGTCGATATATGCAATAAAAACAGAACTTCTCCCCTTTTCAATCTCTTACTCAGTATTTTAACGAGAAACAAATAGTTGATTGAAAATGAAGTTTTTAAGGTTATTATCTAATCAATTATGTGTTTGCATCATTTTTACGTATATACAGTGAATTAATACCCATGAACTGAAAATTCACAAAAACGTGGAAAAACGGTTAAATATTGCCTAATACGATGATATTTTGTTTAAATCACATAGAGGAAAAGGGGATGATAAACGTCAAAATATTGCTAAATTCGATGATTTTTCGTACGAAACAAAATGCAAGAAAACTTGCTTAAAATGCTATATTATTCGACATTCTGAGATTTGAAGGCCAAATCACAAATCGTGATACTACATGAAGTAGTATCGAAATATTGGTAAAAACGAATATATTTACGAAAATCACACTACATGGAAAACGTGAAAAAATCACTATTTTACCATATATGAGGATTTTAACTTCAAATCATAGAGCGAGGTTTCGTATTATTTAGATCCAAGAAAAGACATATGACAATGTTGTTTCCAATACAAATGATAAAAATCAATATGTTTTCATTAGAATTAACTAAAATGTTTTTGATTTTCCGCTTAGATTACCGATGGAAGATGTACACAAAAACCGCTCTATTCCGGCTGAAACGTCGATATATGCAATAAAAACAGAACTTCTCCCCTTTTCAATCTCTTACTCAGTATTTTAACGAGAAACAAATAGTTGATTGAAAATGAAGTTTTCAAGGTTATTATCTAATCAATTATGTGTTTGCATCATTTTTATCGTATATATAGTGAATTAATACCTATAAACTGAAAATCCATAAAAACGTGGAAAAACGGCAAAATATTGCCTAATTCGATGATATTTTGTTTAAATCACATAGAGGAAAAGGGGATGATAAGCGTCAAAATATTGCTAAATTCGATGATTTTTCTTACGAAACAAAATGCAAGAAAACTTGCTTAAAATGCTATATTATGCGACATTCTGAGATTTGAAGGCCAAATCACATATCGTGATACTACAAGAAGTAGTATCGAAATATTGCTAAAATGAATATATTTACGTAAAATCACACTACATAGAAAACGTGAAAAAGTCACTATTTTACCATATATGAAGATTTTAACTTCAAATCATAGAGCGAGGTTTCGTATTATTTAGATCCAAGAAAAGACATATGACAATGTTGTTTCCAATACAAATGATAAAAATCAATGTGTTTTCATTAGAATTAACTAAAATGTTCCTGATTTTCCGTTTATATTACCGATGGAAGATGTACACGAAAACCGCTCTATTCCGGCTGAAACGTCGATATATGCAATAAAAACAGAACTTCTCCCCTTTTCAATCTCTTACTCAGTATTTTAACGAGAAACAAATAGTTGATTGAAAAAGAAGTTTTTAAGGTTATTAAAATCAATTATGTGTTTGCATTATTTTTATCGTATATATAGTGAATTAATACCCATAAACTGAAAATTCACGAAAACGTGGAAAACGGCAAAGCATTGCCTAATTCGATGATATTTTGTTTAAATCACATAGAGGAAAAGGGGATGATAAGCGTCAAAATATTGATAAATTCGATGATTTTTCGTACGAAACAAAATGCAAGAAAACTTGCTTAAAATGCTATATTATGCGACATTCTGAGATTTGAAGGCCAAATCACATATCGTGATACGACATGAAGTAGTAACGAAATATTGGTAAAAACGAATATATTTACGTATTATCAAACTACATGGAAAACGTGAAAAAGTCACTATTTTACCATATATGAGGATTTTAACTTCAAATCATAGAGCGAGGTTTCGTATTATTTAGATCCAAGAAAAGACATATGACAATGTTGTTTCAAATACAAATGATAAAAATCAATGTGTTTTCATTAGAATTTACTAAAATGTTCCTGATTTTCCGTTTATATTACTAATGGAAGATGTACACGAAAACCGCTCTATTCCGGCTGAAACATCGATATATGCAATAAAAACAGAACATCTCCCCTTTTCAATCTCTTACTCAGTATTTTAACGAGAAACAAATAGTTGATTGAAAATGAAGTTTTTAAGGTTATTATCTAATCAATTATGTGTTTGCATCATTTTTACGTATATATAGTGAATTAATACCCATAAACTGAAAATTCACAAAAACGTGGAAAAACGGCAAAATATTGCCTAATTCGATGATATTTTGTTTAAATCACATAGAGGAAAAGGGGATGATAATCGTAAAAATATTGCTAAATTCGATGATTTTTCGTACGAAACAAAATGCAAGAAAATTTGCTTAAAATGCTATATTATTCGACATTCTGAGATTTGAAGGCCAAATCACATATCGTGATACTACAAGAAGTAGTATCGAAATATTGGTAAAAACGAATATATTTACGTAAAATCACACTACATGGAAAACGTGAAAAAAGTCACTATTTTACCATATATGAGGATTTTAACTTCAAATCATAGAGCGAGGTTTCGTATTATTTAGATCCAAGAAAAGACATATGACAATGTTGTTTCCAATACAAATGATAAAAATCAATGTGTTTTCATTAGAATTAACTAAAATGTTTCTGATTTTCCGCTTATATTACTGATGGAAGATGTACACGAAAACCGCTCTATTCCGGCTGAAACGTCGATATATGCAATAAAAACAGAACTTCTCCCCTTTTCAATCTCTTACTGAGTATTTTAACGAGAAACAAATAGTTGATTGAAAAAGAAGTTTTTAAGGTTATTAAAATCAATTATGTGTTTGCATTATTTTTATCGTATATATAGTGAATTAATACCCATAAACTGAAAATTCACGAAAACGTGGAAAACGGCAAAGTATTGCCTAATTCGATGATATTTTGTTTAAATCACATAGAGGAAAAGGGGATGATAAGCGTCAAAATATTGCTAAATTCGATGATTTTTCGTACGAAACAAAATGCAAGAAAACTTGCTTAAAATGCTATATTATGCGACATTCTGAGATTTGAAGGCCAAATCACATATCGTGATACGACATGAAGTAGTATCGAAATATTGGTAAAAACGAATATATTTACGTAAAATCACACTACATGGAAAACGTGAAAAAAGTCACTATTTTACCATATATGAGGATTTTAACTTCAAATCATAGAGCGAGGTTTCGTATTATTTAGATCCAAGAAAAGACATATGACAATGTTGTTTCCAATACAAATGATAAAAATCAATGTGTTTTCATTAGAATTTACTAAAATGTTCCTGATTTTCCGTTTATATTACTAATGGAAGATGTACACGAAAACCGCTCTATTCCGGCTGAAACGTCGATATATGCAATAAAAACAGAACATCTCCCCTTTTCAATCTCTTACTCAGTATTTTAACGAGAAACAAATAGTTGATTGAAAATGAAGTTTTTAAGGTTATTATCTAATCAATTATGTGTTTGCATCATTTTTACGTATATATAGTGAATTAATACCCATAAACTGAAAATTCACAAAAACGTGGAAAAACGGCAAAATATTGCCTAATTCGATGATATTTTGTTTAAATCACATAGAGGAAAAGGGGATGATAATCGTAAAAATATTGCTAAATTCGATGATTTTTCGTACGAAACAAAATGCAAGAAAATTTGCTTAAAATGCAATATTATTCGACATTCTGAGATTTGAAGGCCAAATCACATATCGTGATACTACATGAAGTAGTATCGAAATATTGGTAAAAACGAATATATTTACGTAAAATCACACTACATGGAAAACGTGAAAAAAGTCACTATTTTACCATATATGAGGATTTTAACTTCAAATCATAGAGCGAGGTTTCGTATTATTTAGATCCAAGAAAAGACATATGACAATGTTGTTTCCAATACAAATGATAAAAATCAATGTGTTTTCATTAGAATTAACTAAAATGTTTCTGATTTTCCGCTTATATTACTGATGGAAGATGTACACGAAAACCACTCTATTCCGGTTGAAACGTCGATATATGCAATAAAAACAGAACTTCTCCCCTTTTCAATCTCTTACTGAGTATTTTAACGAGAAACAAATAGTTGATTGAAAAAGAAGTTTTTAAGGTTATTAAAATCAATTATGTGTTTGCATTATTTTTATCGTATATATAGTGAATTAATACCCATAAACTGAAAATTCACGAAAACGTGGAAAACGGCAAAGTATTGCCTAATTCGATGATATTTTGTTTAAATCACATAGAGGAAAAGGGGATGATAAGCGTCAAAATATTGCTAAATTCGATGATTTTTCGTACGAAACAAAATGCAAGAAAACTTGCTTAAAATGCTATATTATGCGACATTCTGAGATTTGAAGGCCAAATCACATATCGTGATACGACATGAAGTAGTATCGAAATATTGGTAAAAACGAATATATTTACGTATTATCAAACTACATGGAAAACGTGAAAAAGTCACTATTTTACCATATATGAGGATTTTAACTTCAAATCATAGAGCGAGGTTTCGTATTATTTAGATCCAAGAAAAGACATATGACAATGTTGTTTCAAATACAAATGATAAAAATCAATGTGTTTTCATTAGAATTTACTAAAATGTTCCTGATTTTCCGTTTATATTACTAATGGAAGATGTACACGAAAACCGCTCTATTCCGGCTGAAACGTCGATATATGCAATAAAAACAGAACATCTCCCCTTTTCAATCTCTTACTCAGTATTTTAACGAGAAACAAATAGTTGATTGAAAATGAAGTTTTTAAGGTTATTATCTAATCAATTATGTGTTTGCATCATTTTTTCGTATATATAGTGAATTAATACCCATAAACTGAAAATTCACAAAAACGTGGAAAAACGGCAAAATATTGCCTAATTCGATGATATTTTGTTTAAATCACATAGAGGAAAAGGGGATGATAATCGTAAAAATATTGCTAAATTCGATGATTTTTCGTACGAAACAAAATGCAAGAAAATTTGCTTAAAATGCTATATTATTCGACATTCTGAGATTTGAAGGCCAAATCACATATCGTGATACTACATGAAGTAGTATCGAAATATTGGTAAAAACGAATATATTTACGTAAAATCACACTACATGGAAAACGTGAAAAAAGTCACTATTTTACCATATATGAGGATTTTAACTTCAAATCATAGAGCGAGGTTTCGTATTATTTAGATCCAAGAAAAGACATATGACAATGTTGTTTCCAATACAAATGATAAAAATCAATGTGTTTTCATTAGAATTAACTAAAATGTTTCTGATTTTCCGCTTATATTACTGATGGAAGATGTACACGAAAACCGCTCTATTCCGGCTGAAACGTCGATATATGCAATAAAAACAGAACTTCTCCCCTTTTCAATCTCTTACTGAGTATTTTACGAGAAACAAATAGTTGATTGAAAAAGAAGTTTTTAAGGTAATTAATATCAATTATGTGTTTGCATTATTTTTATCGTATATATAGTGAATTAATACCCATAAACTGAAAATTCACGAAAACGTGGAAAACGGCAAAGTATTGCCTAATTCGATGATATTTTGTTTAAATCACATAGAGGAAAAGGGGATGATAAGCGTCAAAATATTGCTAAATTCGATGATTTTTCGTACGAAACAAAATGCAAGAAAACTTGCTTAAAATGCTATATTATGCGACATTCTGAGATTTGAAGGCCAAATCACATATCGTGATACGACATGAAGTAGTATCGAAATATTGGTAAAAACGAATATATTTACGTAAAATCACACTACATGGAAAACGTGAAAAAAGTCACTATTTTACCATATATGAGGATTTTAACTTCAAATCATAGAGCGAGGTTTCGTATTATTTAGATCCAAGAAAAGACATATGACAATGTTGTTTCCAATACAAATGATGAAAATCAATGTGTTTTCATTAGAATTAACTAAAATGTTCCTGATTTTCCGTTTATATTACCGATGGAAGATGTACACGAAAACCGCTCTATTCCGGCTGAAACGTCGATATATGCAATAAAAACAGAACTTCTCCCCTTTTCAATCTCTTACTCAGTAATTTAACGAGAAACAAATAGTTGATTGAAAATGAAGTTTTTAAGGTTATTATCTAATCAATTATGTGTTTGCATCATTTTTACGTATATATAGTGAATTAATACCCATAAACTGATGATTCAAAACAACGTGGAAAAACGGTTAAATATTGCCTAATACGATGATATTTTGTTTAAATCACATAGAGGAAAAGGGGATGATAAACGTCAAAATATTGCTAAATTCGATGATTTTTCGTACGAAACAAAATGCAAGAAAACTTGCTTAAAATGCTATATTATTCGACATTCTGAGATTTGAAGGCCAAATCACATATCGTGATACTACATGAAGTAGTATCGAAATATTGGTAAAAACGAATATATTTACGTAAAATCACACTACATGGAAAACGTGAAAAAAGTCACTATTTTACCATATATGAGGATTTTAACTTCAAATCATAGAGCGAGGTTTCGTATTATTTAGATCCAAGAAAAGACATATGACAATGTTGTTTCCAATACAAATGATAAAAATCAATGTGTTTTCATTAGAATTAACTAAAATGTTTCTGATTTTCCGTTTATATTACTGATGGAAGATGTACACGAAAACCGCTCTATTCCGGCTGAAACGTCGATATATGCAATAAAAACAGAACTTCTCCCCTTTTCAATCTCTTACTCAGTATTTTAACGAGAAACAAATAGTTGATTGAAAATGAAGTTTTTAAGGTTATTATCTAATCAATTATGTGTTTGCATCATTTTTACGTATATACAGTGAATTAATACCCATGAACTGAAAATTCACAAAAACGTGGAAAAACGGTTAAATATTGCCTAATACGATGATATTTTGTTTAAATCACATAGAGGAAAAGGGGATGATAAACGTCAAAATATTGCTAAATTCGATGATTTTTCGTACGAAACAAAATGCAAGAAAACTTGCTTAAAATGCTATATTATTCGACATTCTGAGATTTGAAGGCCAAATCACATATCGTGATACTACAAGAAGTAGTATCGAAATATTGCTAAAATGAATATATTTACGTAAAATCACACTACATAGAAAACGTGAAAAAGTCACTATTTTACCATATATGAAGATTTTAACTTCAAATCATAGAGCGAGGTTTCGTATTATTTAGATCCAAGAAAAGACATATGACAATGTTGTTTCCAATACAAATGATAAAAATCAATGTGTTTTCATTAGAATTTACTAAAATGTTCCTGATTTTCCGTTTATATTACTAATGGAAGATGTACACGAAAACCGCTCTATTCCGGCTGAAACGTCGATATATGCAATAAAAACAGAACTTCTCCCCTTTTCAATCTCTTACTCAGTAATTTAACGAGAAACAAATAGTTGATTGAAAATGAAGTTTTTAAGGTTATTATCTAATCAATTATGTGTTTGCATCATTTTTACGTATATATAGTGAATTAATACCCATAAACTGATGATTCAAAACAACGTGGAAAAACGGTTAAATATTGCCTAATACGATGATATTTTGTTTAAATCACATAGAGGAAAAGGGGATGATAAACGTCAAAATATTGCTAAATTCGATGATTTTTCGTACGAAACAAAATGCAAGAAAACTTGCTTAAAATGCTATATTATTCGACATTCTGAGATTTGAAGGCCAAATCACATATCGTGATACTACATGAAGTAGTATCGAAATATTGGTAAAAACGAATATATTTACGTAAAATAACACTACATGGAAAACGTGAAAAAAGTCACTATTTTACCATATATGAGGATTTTAACTTCAAATCATAGAGCGAGGTTTCGTATTATTTAGATCCAAGAAAAGACATATGACAATGTTGTTTCCAATACAAATGATAAAAATCAATGTGTTTTCATTAGAATTAACTAAAATGTTTCTGATTTTGCGTTTATATTACTGATGGAAGATGTACACGAAAACCGCTCTATTCCGGCTGAAACGTCGATATATGCAATAAAAACAGAACTTCTCCCCTTTTCAATCTCTTACTCAGTATTTTAACGAGAAACAAATAGTTGATTGAAAATGAAGTTTTTAAGGTTATTATCTAATCAATTATGTGTTTGCATCATTTTTATCGTATATATAGTGAATTAATACCTATAAACTGAAAATCCATAAAAACGTGGAAAAACGGCAAAATATTGCCTAATTCGATGATATTTTGTTTAAATCACATAGAGGAAAAGGGGATGATAAGCGTCAAAATATTGCTAAATTCGATGATTTTTCGTACGAAACAAAATGCAAGAAAACTTGCTTAAAATGCTATATTATGCGACATTCTGAGATTTGAAGGCCAAATCACATATCGTGATACTACAAGAAGTTGTATCGAAATATTGCTAAAATGAATATATTTACGTAAAATCACACTACATAGAAAACGTGAAAAAGTCACTATTTTACCATATATGAAGATTTTAACTTCAAATCATAGAGCGAGGTTTCGTATTATTTAGATCCAAGAAAAGACATATGACAATGTTGTTTCCAATACAAATGATAAAAATCAATGTGTTTTCATTAGAATTAACTAAAACGTTCCTGATTTTCCGTTTATATTACCGATGGAAGATGTACACGAAAACCGCTCTATTCCGGCTGAAACGTCGATATATGCAATAAAAACAGAACTTCTCCCCTTTTCAATCTCTTACTCAGTATTTTAACAATAAATAAATAGTTGATTGAAAATGAAGTTTTTAAGGTTATTATCTAATCAATTATGTGTTTGCATCATTTTTACGTATATATAGTGAATTAATACCCATAAACTGAAAATTCACAAAAACGTGGAAAAACGGCAAAATATTGCCTAATTCGATGATATTTTGTTTAAATCACATAGAGGAAAAGGGGATGATAATCGTAAAAATATTGCTAAATTCGATGATTTTTCGTACGAAACAAAATGCAAGAAATGCTTAAAATGCTATATTATGCGACATTCTGAGATTTGAAGGCCAAATCACATATCGTGATACTACATGAAATAGTATCGAAATATTGGTAAAAATCAATATATTTACGTATTATCAAACTACATGGAAAACGTGAAAAAAGTCACTATTTTACCATATATGAGGATTTTAACTTCAAATCATAGAGCGAGGTTTCGTATTATTTAGATCCAAGAAAAGACATATGACAATGTTGTTTCCAATACAAATGATAAAAATCAATGTGTTTTCATTAGAATTTACTAAAATGTTCCTGATTTTCTGTTTATATTACCGATGGAAGATGTACAGGTAAAACCGCTCTATTCCGGCTGAAAGTCGATATATGCAATAAAAACAGAACTTCTCCCCTTTTCAATCTCTTACTCAGTATTTTAACGAGAAACAAATAGTTGATTGAAAATGAAGTTTTTAAGGTTATTATCTAATCAATTATGTGTTTGCATCATTTTTACGTATATATAGTGAATTAATACCCATAAACTGAAAATTAACAAAAACGTGGAAAAACGGTTAAATATTGCCTAATACGATGATATTTTGTTTAAATCACATAGAGGAAAAGGGGATGATAAACGTCAAAATATTGCTAAATTCGATGATTTTTCGTACGAAACAAAATGCAAGAAAACTTGCTTAAAATGCTATATTATGCGACATTCTGAGATTTGAAGGCCAAATCACATATCGTGATACTACATGAAATAGTATCGAAATATTGGTAAAAAATGAATATATTTACGTATTATCAAACTACATGGAAAACGTGAAAAAGTCACTATGAGGATTTTAACTTCAAATCATAGAGCGAGGTTTCGTATTATTTAGATCCAAGAAAAGACATATGACAATGTTGTTTCCAATACAAATGATAAAAATCAATGTGTTTTCATTAGAATTTACTAAAATGTTCCTGATTTTCCGTTTATA